>NW_010163624.1:381-33176 GCF_000695765.1 Mesitornis unicolor
GGAATCAGGCAAACTGGAAGATTAAACATGTTAAAATTACTTGTAGTAATGCAATTGCCTTATGAAAATGAACAAAAAATGAAAGTAATTTTTGAATCTTCATGTAGATTAAAAAGCATAAGAATTGCTCGGAGTATTATTCACTTTGTTCACTACTGCTTTAGCACAATATAAGTAAGTGTGTGTGTGTATATATATATAAAATATAAACGTAGTATAGGCTTAATGGAATTTCATATAGGTGGCATATGCAGTAAACTTTTGTTGATTTCTATAGTTCTGGGAAAGCTAATAATTTTTAGCATCATCAGTGTGGGATAACTGTATTCAGAGGACAGAGCAAACATGTTGATATATTTCAATAGAAGTTATGCAGATTGATTGTCATGGTATTATACAGGGACAGATATTTTCAGTATACTTGTGAATCACTGAACAGTTGATAGTGCAGAGCCACAGTTGAAAGAGGGTTCTAACATTTGCTTTTTCCATTTTTTGGAGTGAAAAAGATGTAGAGAAAAGGAGTTTGGGCTTTCTGACTGTTCTGATAAGCTGCAATGCAGTTTGTGATCTGTTATAACCTTCTGGGGGAATCTTTTCTTTAGCTCTCTCTAGAAATCCATTGGTGCTCCTGAAGAGAGATTAGGCAGGCAGGTTTGCAGAGTCCTATGTTGAAATCTTCCTGCTTTTTAATTGCATAGTAAGGCACAAGTGCAGGTTTTGGTGTTTTAGGGGTTGTTGTGATTTTGTTTTTTTTGTTGTGGTTGTTTTGTTTTGGTTTTCTGGTTGTTAATACTATAGTTGCTGATTTCAAAGTTTGCCTCTTATTTTTGAAAGTCTAAGCCAAACAAAAAAACAGAAAACTTGAAGTTTGTAGGACCTTTTAAAAGTTGTAAGAGTTCTAACAAGGGTGGTAATAATTCTGAAGTGTTGATTTTTAAATCTACGTTGGGCTTTAAGAAGACATTCCATGCCATGTATTGCTGGAAAAACCATGATCCTCATTTAACCTGCAGCATGTACACTGTTTAGGTCAAAGCTCAGTTGAACTGTACTATTGTTGCAAGTTCTTTAAGTATGTGAGAATGGAATCTATACTGTACTTTCTCTCATATAAAATTGTAGTGTTTATTTTTTCCATTTAACCAGTCATCATTACTATACAAACAACGATTGCATGATTTTTCTTTTATTTTTCTTTTCTTGCCTTTATGCATTTAGAATTGCTGAACACCAGTCTGTTGCCTTTCCCCCATAAGTGTGCTATCACTTGTATATTAGGCTTTCCATAGAATGTCTCGGTGGAAAATAAAACATTTCAGTTTTGGGCTCACCTCCTTTGAGTATGGTGTTTTACTTAATCACGTGTGTCATGAAAAATTACTGTTGTCACTTACTTTGCCTCTTGTATGAACTACATTTTTTAGTAATTGTTGAAACATATTAATTCATTTTAATTATGAATTGGTAAAAACTGACTTATGCAAATGAATTGGAAGTGAATTTCCTTGGTTTGAGAAATTACAGTTCTGTATCAAAGACTTACACTTTATTCTGGGAAACAGATAGTTACTAGCAGAGCAGTCTGTTAATCCTTTATTTTATCATTCTTGAAAGACTGCAGTTTGTTTTACCCTGTGGTTCAGGATCAAACTGCAGTCAGTTATAACAATAAGACCTAAAAAATGGAGAAAAAAGTTCCTTTAGTTTGTGTCAGTTAATATGAGTAGAATTAAGTTGTTTAGCTGACGTCCTAAAAGTGGACCAGTTAGAGGCTTTCTTAACACAAATGTGTAAAGTTTTGATTATTTATTAATATTGTGCTGAGATATAACTCTAGGGGGGAAAAGCATTCTTATATTGTATTATACCTCTGCTTTTATTATACTATGAGTATATGAAAATGTATGGTTACATAGTGCTTAATAAGCCTGAAGGACATTTTTGGCTTAATGTAACTGCTTTGCTTGTATTTCAGGGAAATTATCAATTCACTGAATGTATATTAACAGTCAGCAGTGGTTGGTAAGCAGTCATTTGATGTTTGTTTTTAATCATAACAGGAATTTCCATTTTTTACCTTGACGACCTTTCCATCAGGCTTCCTTGTCCATGTTGGTGGTGTTGTCAGTGCACGGTCTGTGAAGCTCTTGGATCGCATTCACAATCCCGGTATGTTAACACAGTAACAGCTTCCTTGCCTAAGTCCAGTTGTAATGATCACATACTTCTAGTCTTCGTAACTTTGTAACATATCAGTATTTGGATAGATGCAAATCTATTCTAACAATGTGTATTAAAAGCAGTATTTTTCTGAGAATCATGTAAGCTGGAAAAAAAATAGTTATTCAGAGACTATGTTTTTAGTGAGAAATGTTTCAGCAAGTTAATGTAATAAAAAAGTACTTTGAATGCAGTAAATTTGTGCTAAAAATTGTCTTTGAATTATTGAGGGTTTAATTACTTTTTACCACATTTTAATATTAAAACTTGATGCAAAATTTCCATTCAAATACAAATAAGAATAAATACTTGATCTTAACTTGAATGTTTTCTAATTTTCAGCTCCTTGAGATCCTTAAAGACTAATCAATTTGTTTCTGTTCATAAAAACATACACTGAACAGTGCTTTAAGATTTTTATTTAAAAATAAAAATACCTGGGAACCCTAGTACTGAAACATGTGTATTTTGCATGTTCTCATTCTGACATCAGAATTAAGTGAGTTTAGACTATGAAGACTTTGTTGTTATATTCACTGAGACAAGCTGAGGGATACTCTGTACAAAGGTAGAGTTAACAGTGAACTTAAAAATACAGACAGAAGAGAGTAAAAAATATCACCTGGAGTGATTTTGCAGACACTAGTCAGGAGTAATAAAACAAAGTATGTGCAAATGCATCTTTAAAAGCAATATAAAAAAATATCTTTCTTTTTCCTTTTCTTCTTCTTCTTCCTGTGGCCCAAGGCAAATAATTCTGCAAGCAGGTAGATTGTTGCTGATCTAAATATTCAATAAACTGACAATATGAATTAAAATCCGAGAGTTAATTTGAATTTTTAATAAAACTACTTTAAGAGATTTTTTTTGTTTAAAGCACATGAGTGCACAATATTGTTCTTTTCCTAATTTTAAGATTTCTTTACACAGTGGAGAGAAGATTAAAACAAATGTCAAACTATAATTTATGTGTGAATCCTCCTTTTCTTTGCCACAACATTGTCTTAGGCTTCTGTATTGTCAACTGATTTCTGATACAGGTCACGTATATGCAACATTTCCTGTGTGATAAATTTATTTAAGACAAAATTTAAAAAAAAATCAATTATGCTTAGACATTTTGAAAACTTAATTTCTTGCATTTTGCACTCCTTTATTTTTACCAGCTGGCTGAAAGTAGGATAAGTAGTGAGAGAAGCAGAGATGCAGATTTGCACAACTAAGTGCATCTTTGCAGTGTTTTTGTGGGACTTGTAGATTGCTCCTGACAAGTGTATGTAAGATGCATGATGCTTGAACTCAGTATATTGCAAAACAATGAAAAGAAAAGGGTAAATGAAGGCATGTGGCTTTGTGAGGGAACGTGAAGAAGCAGAAAGAAAATTCTGATATAGTGATGATCATACTAAGTATTTGAGTCAAATAAGTCTGTAAAATATTAATGGAAGCAAATAAACCAGCAACTGAATAAACAGGAAGATGTAGAAGAGGAACGAATATTTCAAGGGGCATGGGTTGAGAGCTTATTAAGATAAGACAATAATTGCTATATACTGTACACTTTGATCACGCCTAGTGCTAGATTGCTATAGCATGCTCCTTTATTCCCTTTCTATTTCAGCCTCTTATTAACTCTGCTGTCTGTCTTTCCAGTTCCTGTGGAGTGGTGTTGTCAATTGTGTTCTTGTTGGTAGTTTTTTTTTCACTATTCTGCTCCTATAACTGATCTGCTAATTTGCTGTTTTGAACTCAGCCTTTGTCGGAATTATGAGTAACACAAGATCATACAAACTGCTAGACTGGAATAGTTTCAATTCAGGTATTTTACTAGTCATTCAGTACTACATATGCTGACAGAAATTATGGCAGCTCAGTGAAGTTCTTAGAAATGCTGTAGGATATTTAGGTTAATGCTTCAAATTTTAATCTGTTTAACCATCAAATGCCTAAATGTCTTGTTTTAATGTTGTTAAAGGCTTTCTTTAAAATTTCAAAACATTGTTTTAGTATAAAATAGTGTTGCTAAGAATAATTTAATATCAATCTGGAAAGCTGAATGTTCAGATGACTGTTTTGTAGTAGCTCTCAGTTCAGTGTCCATGAAGCAAATAAAAAAAAAAAGAGAATGGATTCTTATTTATACAGTTGGGATCATGTCAGGTATGATTTTGTTTGTTTGTTTGTTTTTAAAATATTTTTTATTGGTTTAAATTTTTTTGGGGGGGGAATGTTGGTTGGTTTTATTTTGTTTTGCATGATCTTGCATTTTGTTTAACAATGGCTCTAATTCTGTTAGTTTCAGGAAACTGATGAATGGGTTTGTTCTAAATAATAGACATAAAATTGTCCGAGAGAATGGAAAATAAAGAGGATGATCTGCTTAAAGAGGAGGGTGGTATGTAGTACAGAACTTGTTAATAAGTTTTGTATTGTGAAATGGAGTCAGCTTGCAGGACTTAGAGCGTAATGATTTGAACTTTTTAAATCACTTTAACACCTAACTCAAAAGTGCCCCAATATGCTATTTTAATGCAGTTTTAGGGATCAGTTGCAGAGAGAATGAATGAGTTGATGATGCAGTCTGTGTAGAAGTTACTGGTCTCTTATGAAGAGAAATAAAGGCTTCCCTTCCCCCTCCCCCTTTCCCTCTGGAAATGTAGCATGCTTTGGAAAGGAGAAAAGCATACCTTCTCTGTGTATAATATCCAAGCTAGCAGACCTTGCCAAAATTCCATATTTTTAGAGCTGGCAAAGTAGAAAGGTATAAAGCCTCTGGGAGTTTGTTTCCCCTTGGTACTTCACTGTTGCTGTGCACCTCTGTCTCATTAGTCTTTGAATGTTGCAGTGTCATACCTAAAACCTCATTTTAAATTACCAATATACTTTTTTAATTTTACAAATAGTTCAATAATAGATAATGCCTAAAATCTTAGGCTCATTTTTGTATCCTTGTTGCTTGCTACAGTGAGCATCCTGTAATATAATTATGAGGTTTACTTGTTTTTATGTGCTTGTTCTGAAGTGATACCTTTTAAAAATAATTTTCCTTCCCATAAGAAAATAGTATTATGGAATCCTCAGATCTATTACTGGTATAGCATAGTCTATATGAAAAGGTGATGAAGATGAATCTGAAAAATAAAGATAGAGACACAAGAGCACAAATTCATAGAAAAGAGGGCACATAATACCGCAGAAGAAATACTCTGGTGCTGTCTCTGAAAAAGGATGTTAAAGATGTACTCTATAAATATAACAACATGAAAGGAATCCTGGATCAAGGAGACTGGATCTTTTTAAAGTTTCTCCCCAGGGTTGAATACAGAGAAGGTTCCTTAGGAAGTGCAAGGAACTTGCTGAATAGAGACTGATTTTGCATATGGCTGTTACATAGCACTAGCACATACACTGTTCTCAGATAATTAAATTTTTAAACTCCTCACTCAGGAAACTACTTCAGGAGTCAGAAACATGCAAGGAGAAAAGATGGTAAATATAATTCATAAAGATCTCTTGAGCAGCTTGTTTTGATACCCAGACTTGCTATTGGACTGAGAAATTCTCCAGAACTCTGATTTTGTATGTGAGGAAACACAAGAGGAAGGCTTGAATGTGTTTTGATTCTGTGACTGAATGCTTTTCTTCCACAGAAAACCAAACATACAGTGAATGCAAATTACATTTCATACTGCTGTCTGGGAGGGTAAATGTGACATACTTGTAAGAACACAGTAGAAAATGACAGAATGTTTTTGTTAGTGTCTGATGTGGCTATCTTTCAGAACCAGTAGAAAAAAAAAACCAAACATTTAAAGCTTAACCTCTTGCCTTTTTTTGGAGAATTTCCAGGTTGACTTCTTGTACATTGGTGTATGTTGATAGGATAACGAGAGGTCAAGGCAGTTGTCAGAGGCTTTTCTGAACACAATGAGGGGTACAGTGTTTTTTAGTAATATTTTAATCTGCCTTTCCAGAGGAGTGAATATTCCTAAATGGTTTTTATGGTTAATGTGAATGGTGTTTGAATATTCTTTTTTGGAGCAGATTCACTCTTGTATTAATGAAATAATTTTCTTTGGGATTGTGCAGTATTTTGTATAGCTCTGAGTAGATATTTCTGTAACTGAATAAAGGATGGTCACTGTCAGCGAGTATAGAATAGTATTCCTGTGTTTTGTTAGAGATTTTTAAATTAATAAACTTGGCATTTAAAACCTTTGATTTAGATTTTTTTTTAACCTAAAAGTAAGTAATGCTGTTTAATCCATTGATACTGATTTAAAAGTGTCCCTGATATTTGGCTAAATATCTAGTAAAGCTGTTGCTTATTGCACCACTACAGTTTAGCTTTGAACTGATAGTACACAAGAGAGAGAACCTTGGTTTTGGAGAAAATTGTATTCTTGCACATAACTCTTCCTAATTTCAAAATGTGGGGCTTGACTAAAACTATTATCTTCATGCGATTTTACTTCATGATTGCTGTGAGTTTTGTCAGTCTTATGACGAGTCACTCTGTGGTTGCAAAGATAGAGTTGTAGAACTTCTTCCCTGGCTCAAAATATATTATTGTTAGAAGAAAACGGTAATTGTTCTAGTTGAAAAGACACTTTCCTAACTACTACATAATTATGGGCAAACATATCCTTGTAAAATGTCTGTAGACAGTATTGTAGGAAAATGGCAGAGAACTAAGATAAGTTCTAATTGACCGTAACAGGATTAAAGAAAAACTCTGGATAAATGTTGATGTATAAGATCATTATCTGAGCTGAATTAAGCACAAGTGATTTTTCTTCTAAGACTAAAGTTTCTCAATATTTCATGTGTTCTTATTAAAAAAATCAGCTTTGTCTTATTTCTGGTTTGATTTGTACTTTGGATTTTGTTAGTGCTATTTATCTTTGATCTTTTGCATTAATATTTTCAATGTTTTTTTAGGATTTGAGTTTTTGGTCTAGCTTAATGCAGTCTCACAGAGGTCCTGAACTCACTCCAAAAGGAAGGAGGAAGGGCTTCTTGGATCTAGAAGTTGAGAGGCTTCTCTGACTAATTTGTCTAAAAACAAAATAAACAGTTGCGAGTGTATAGAAATAATGGTGAGACCGTGTGGATGTAACAAGAAAAAGCCCGACGAGTTTAAACAATGACTAGGAACTGAAGAGGCAGTATAATTTCGTGCCAAATAATGCCATCCTGTTTCTGCAGTTGTGTAGTGAGGTAGCTAGTGTGCATGGCAGTCAGCAAGAAAGCGGCAGTCTTGTCTGTGAACGTGTATCTGTGCTTTTTGATAAGTTAATTTTTTAGTGTTTAAAATTCTGTATGTTTCTTTCAAGGACTGTATTAGATAGATTAGTAGTATTGTTGCTTGTTTTAAGGTTCAAGCTAGTTTGGCTTGTTCAAGTATTTAAATCATACTTGTAGATCATTTTGTGATACTGCTTATGAAGAAGATAAAACGTAAATTAAGACCTGTCTTGTTACAGCATAGTGTCTCCAGCTTTGGGTAACAGTCCCCCATTGTAGGATGAATGTCTGATTGAAATAATAACTGAAAGCTGGAGCAGCAGTTACATATTTATGTCTGGCACACTGATTTTCTAGAGACAAATTAATTTCTGATATTTAACAACCTTTTATAATTCTAAAGAAATATGATGAAGCTTAAACCTTTATTTTTAAGTGTTATCCTAATAGTTTAATTTCAGGTTTAATTTTTAATATGTAAATATATAAGTATTTGAACATGGTTTTTTGTCTTCAAATGCTGTATCTTTTGATTTTATTCGATTTTTAAAGAAATTTTATTAAAGTTGTATCATATGGTAGTTTAGCTATAAATTAAATTGTTACTGCCATTTTGGTACTATTGCAAGACTTTTTTTTTTTGAGATGATAGTTTTTTGCAGCTTGTGCTGTTCCTATAAGACTCTTGTCTGTGATTAAAAGCAAAATTGCTGTTAGGGCTGTGTAGTTAATGCTTGGTGGTATTTGCATTAGATTTTGTTCAACCAGTTTATGGAAAATTATTGCCTCAAAGACTGCTTTTAATATTTAGATGAGGTTAAATTATGCTCTAGTCTGTCCAAGTGATTCTTGCGTGTTTATTCCTAAGTGCAATCATATATATAACTTGCAGTTTGTGACTGATAGACGAAGTGTAGAACGGTGAAGGTTTGCTTTTTTCACTGTGAAAAAATATCACAGTGGACTATATAAAATACTCGTGTTTAGTGATGTCAGTTATAAGACTTACAAGATGCTAATCTTTAAGTATCTGAGCATGTAAACTGTTCCAAAGAATATTTACTTGAGATGAGGAACAAATGCAGGGAGACATCTCAAGGCTTGCTGTCAGGAATGTTGGGAATATAAAGTTGTTCAGGAATGTATGGCTGAGAGAGTTAGCTGATTGAAAGTTAAGGTAGTATTCCAAAAGCCAAAGTTTGAATTAGGATTTTTATAATCTCTTCTAATCAGAAACTAGGGAGCTTCTGTGAATTCTGTTTTATACTTAAAGTAACTTTTTTTTTTCTCTTTTGTAAGAAAAAAAACCCCAGAGTATTCTTTAGCTTCCTACCAGTGATGTAGGTTTTTAAATGGATTTTGGAATATACTAAAAGAATTCAGGAGTTTTAATGGGAATATTCCTAAGAGGAACCTTTCTGCTGCTTCTCCATATTGGGGTATATCTTGGTATTAAATTCAACACTCCTCAGTAGTGAGCTGCCACTAAAAGGAATGATGCTCCTTTTCTATATGATTTCTGTCATGTGCTCTTGCAGTCTTCTGGTGGTCATGTAGTGATTTGGCTTAACTGACCCAATAGAAATGTATTCCTGCAAATGAATGGTTTTATGTTCAGTCAGCCAGCTGAAATACCTCATCCTGTAAATGCATGAAAGTTGGATACAGTTTTAAACGTAAGTGTTCTTAAAATTATTTCTTCATCCAAACATAAACCTGCTTTTTTGCACATTCAACAGTTTGGTCTTAGTAAGCGCTGGTGGAAGAAATTTTAGAGGCAAGAGAATTTGGCTTTTTGTACACTTCTGTAATTGTTAAATATTTTAGAAAGATGATAGGAAATTTCAGTATTTATGGGACAAGTACACAGGATTGAATTAAACTTCAAGGTCTGGGAAAGGGTGCTCATCAGCCTAACAAAATCTTCAAACAAACAAACAACAAAAAAATCATACACTTTCCTTTTTCTGTATAAACTGATTAATAGGTTTTAATGAAGAAGATAAAAAGATTAAGGGGGATAAGGAAGGTATAATGGTTCTGCATAGTGAAAGACTCAGAGAATTTGAAAGAGTATTATTGGTGTCATTTTCAATACAACAGAACAGTGAGTCATTTGTAGATTGTGAAAACTTTAATTACGTGATAAATGTAAATATTTACTAAATCATAGAGTATTAAAATAGGTTGAAATGAATCATACAGTTCCCACTTCAGAGTAGTTGTGTCAGGATGTCTAGGAATCCAGCTCTAATACAGTAACCCTTGAGTATGATCTGAGTAATCAAGAGACCTTTCCTTTTTTTTTTTTTTTTTCCCCCCAGTTTTTAAAAATCTGTATGGACCTTGCATAATGCAGATTCTGGGTAAATCTTGAAAGGCCCTGTACAAATGAACTTCTAGCAAATTGCTTTGGAAAGGTGTTGCTTCTTATGAACTGAAAAGTATTGATAGTGTCTAGGGTTATCTGAAGGTGAAAGATTTGGACAGGATGTTGTCCAGTCAACAACAGAGCCTCATAGAAGTCAACTTCATATTTTGAAGGAAAGAGATAGGCGAATTAGTGGTGGATGGAACTGACTCAACATTTAGGGAACAAAATGAATACGGTGCTGTTTGTATCTTCTAAAACTGTTTATTTAAATAATTTTTGGAAGTTTCAGTTGAGGAGGTTTGAGTTGGCACAGTTTTTATAGGATACTGTAGTGTTGACAACATTGTTTCTCATGTCTTCAACTCTAGAAACAGTGTACTGTACTTCCACTTTGTTATAAATAGCATGCCAATTTTGAAATGCTGATAAAACTAGGTTCAATATTCAGCCTTTGGTTTCCAATAAAGGGCACATAATAGGAGTGTGATTTCTGCAAATTTTTTTGCTTAAAGTTGTAGATAAATCTTGCTATAAACTACTCGGTAGATTTGCTAGAAAAGCTTGTGATTGAGTGCTATGTATGCTTGCCTTTTTGCTTCCACCTAGAATCCAGGGCCATTACTTTCTGTAACCATTTCAGTGAGCTGCCATAGTTTTCAGTCTGTACTGTCACCTGATCCAAGCATGCGCCAAAATACCCACTGTTTCTGGCTACTGTCTGCTGAATCTGCTTTGCAAACCCTTAGTTCTTAAGCTTTTGCCTTAGCAAAAAATGACAACAGACACTCTTACATAGTGTACTGGACACATGCCATCCTGCTTCCCTAACTCCTCTAATTGTTTCTGTAAATCCTTAGCTTTACTAAACTTGTAAATGCTACAATGGCATCCCCATGTGAAATTGTGTGGCTCATGTGTCAAAAAAGGCTGCTTGTGAAAATATTTGTCAGAAGAATATGAATGCTACACATTGCACTGCATTCAGTGTTTTGTATCAATATATTATTGCAATGTCGTGGTGTTTGATTTTAATTGTAGACAATAATTTTTGTGTGTTAATATGCAAAGGTAAGTTCACGTAAACGGTGAATGTACAGTATTTTTATATAAAGATACTGATTGTACTTTTGGCCTCTTTTCTGGAGGTAAAAAAAATACTCTATTAAATGTCTTAAGCAGAGGAACCACTCTACAAACAATTGTTATATGCATGACTCGTATTAGAAATTTGTGAACATTTGCAATGAGAATTGTGGGATTTTTTTGAAAGATACTAGGCCTCGTTCTGTTAACACTGAAGTCAATGGCTGGAAAATTGTTCTTATCTCTAATAAGAGTGAAAATGACCCATTATATTACTGTAGTTAATAGTTTTGTTAATTCTGATGTTGAACAGATTCTCATATTACAGGGTTAAATGTTGCTTTAGCCAACATAGTGTTGAGCAACCTCACAACAATATGTGCTCTCCGTTATGGTAAGACATTTGCAGATAACTTGGGTCAGAAAATAGTTTAACTCTGTTAGACACTTGTTCCTCCTTTATAAATTTTTGTGGAGAAAAGTTATATGTTTGCATACAGTTTGGGACCTGTCACTACTATTTATGCCTTTTCTGTTCTTCTCTAGCATATCTGTTCCCTTTCAGCATTTCATTCTGTTTCAGTTTTTACTGTGTCTACATACCTTTTCAGTGTCATATTCTTGTTTGTAATCTTACTCTTTATCTCATAGCACTTTTCCTGTTCATCCCCAGTCACTTAATCTGTTGCTCACTTTCAGTTCCTTCATGACTTCACATTTTCTTGCACTTTTTGTCATAGAGAAGTCATTGGTGACAAGTAGGAGCAGTTTTTGCCAAATGGTACCTAAAGGTGTGTAGAAAAAAGTGGTGATTCAGTAAAATTGGCCTTTTCATCTTTATGTATAGGAAAAAGTTATTTCTCCTTTGCAGGGTTTTTTTCTATGAAGTACAAAAATTTGTGTGGCTGTTCAGTCAATGTTTATAGCCTGTGATCTAGTCTAATTGAGCAAGAATTGTTCTGCATAGTCAGTGAACCACTTTTCCAGCTCCTTATGCTTTTCTGTTAGAGAAATAAACACACATTGATAAACAGTATTCCCATCTGTGATTGGATGGGGAAGGAGGAATTACTCCCAAGATCCATGTCCCTTCCACCAGAATGTGCTTGTGGTCTCACATCTCCCATACAGCTCTTCATTTTGTCAGATGTTGTAGCTTTTGCCTTAAAATGGATTTCCGAAGTTGCTCCCGTCACCAGCCACTGTTGCCATTATCTGGTGGCAGCAATCACAGCCTCTCTTCAAACAGAGGTGCACATGCAAAAGAGAAGATATTTTGCCTCCTACTTTCCTTTGTGTACCACAGATGATTCTGGTAACTGAGCTTGGGAACTCCAGCCTTGTGCTGTGATGGGTTCTTTCTGCGCAATTTCCAGGTTTTGAAAGCTGAAAAGTCTGAGACCTTGCTAGCAGGTACTCCAGCCATCTGAGTCATCGTTACTGTATATCATCTCCAACATTTGATTTTTCCAGTCAATGCAAGTGTTTAAACAGTGTTTCCACATCTGAGAAACAACGAAGTGCAGTGCCTCAAGATTCTACTAGTAATGCGCTGAAACCTGCTGAAAGTGAACTCAGCTATAATGGAACATGATTGATGCTGTTCATGAAAATTCTTAGTCTGTTTTGTGTCTTAATGTTTTTGCCTTGGTTGTGGAGAACCTTCCTAAGAACTATCACTGTAGGTTTGTTTTGGTTGGTTTGTTTTTTTTTTTTTCCTTTCCCTCCTGTTCATTGTTCATTTCTTAAAGCAAAAGTTGGATAAACTTCGGTCTGCACACCGAAGGCTGCTGTTAGTCAGTACAATGCTGAGAGATACGCAAGCATTGACAACCAAAGTTAGGTATAGTTGAATATGCATACCTCTGTGCTCTTTTTTTGTTCCTAATTAGAAAATTAGCATTAGTTTATTTTAGAGAGATGAAAACCTAGTTCTGAATGAAAAGTTAAAGTAAATTAATGAGTGATTACATCTTGCCGTACAATTTTTTTGTTTCAGTAAATTTCAAAATATGTTTGTATCTGCATCTTTCGTTTTTGTTTGTCACATTGTCAGAGAAATTAGTGTATGATATAGGATTATCATACACTATATTTCTAAATACCCCTGATAGTACAAAATTGGTTCCAAATGAATCTCAAGTTTTAACATTGATATTTTAAATTATGATTCGACAAGGAGATCTCAATGTCTACAAGTTTGTATCTGTGTGATTTCAGGGAAATTGTGTAAGAATCTGTCTACTTAGAAGAACCCTTTGTAGCATCTGAGTACCTAGTGTTTGTTACTGTGTTTCCCCTTATTTTATGTAATGACAATTAACATAGTTTTCAACTCAGTTCATTGGTACAGGTAAGCCATTTCAAAAGAAGAAACAGTTTACAAACTCTGATTGTTAATTACAATACTCGTTGACTTCATATGTAAAAAGCTTGTGAGATAAGAGCTTTAGTTCTGGGAAACTAATTGCTGAACAGTTAAAATAAATGGATTGAATAAACTTATTGTAGTAGCACTCTTTTGCATTTTTAATGTAGTAGTCAAGAAAAGCAGGTAGGGATACATTATAACATATAACCTCAAAGACAATAAAGGTAATTATTGGAGGGGAAGGTGGTGTTGCCAGGATACTGAAGCAAAAAAGCATCAACAAATACATAGTCAACAAGATATCTTGTACTTCTCAATGTTATTAATGTAGAAGTAGTTTCAAATACCTATGGCTTCTCAAAGTTCAAAGTGCTGAAATAAGGAGCACAGAGCTGTGTATTTGATTAGTGGTACAATCTTGAACAAACCTTTTTAAAATCAGGTTAACAGAGAGAACTGCTTGCAGTAGGAAAAACTATTGAGGTTATTTCAAAGATGTCAAGTGTATACCAAAGTAAAATATTACTTTATTACTACAAATACTGTTTCATTACTACTACTGCTAGTTTTTCAGTGTTGCAGAATATCTGTGATGCTTTGTTGCAAGTTAAATGCTGCTGTTGGAAACTGACATGGTCTTCAAATGGGCAGAAATTGATACAGTGTCTACAGTGATTTGGTGTTATCTGTCATATGGACAACAGCAAAAATGCAGTTCACATGGATGATAAACAAGAAAATTAATGAAAAAAAACCCATTAGTGTTTGCTTGAAGTATGATATCTAGGAAATAAAAAGTGTCCAGACACAACAAAGCAGTTGAATATGAAAAATTTGACTTTTCAGATTAATTGCATGATGCTTTATGTTGACATAGTGCAGAATAGTGAACTGATTTATACTTTGTTTTTCAGATGAACCGGAGACACGAGATGCATGGTGGGCAGAAATCAGACAAGAAATAAAATCCCATGCCAAGGCATTGGGTTGTCATGCCGTAGTCGGCTACAGTGAATCAACTAGCATTTGGTAAATCATGATGATGATTTGATTTTCAAAATACCACAGAAAATTTATTTCATCTTCAGTGCATTAAAAATGAGGAACTACTTCATCACAGTTATTGGTACTATCTAGTATATCTACTTTGGAGAGTTTGTTAAAGTAACCTTCTGAGATTTCACTACTGTGCTTTTTTCTTTAATGTGTTTTAGTTTGAGTTTTTATTGGGTTTTAATTTTTTTCTAATGAACACTACAATTTTGATTTTTTAAAAAAAATTCAAACCTATATATTGGCTTTTTTAGTAAGAATATTAATTTATTTATGAAGTTTTCTAAACTGAATCTAGCTGAATTATTAAGACAGTTCCTAAAGTGTATGTATTGCAGTTTCATTATTGGGTAACAACTGGCAGACCAGTACTTAAATGCTAAAATTAAAATTTAAGGCATAAGTTCTTTACTAGGTATGCATTAATTGTAATTTAAAGGAGAGCTCCCTGATAGAGCTAGAATTCTTGAGGTGTAAACATTCTGTATTTCTGGAAAATCTGTGTCATTATTTTTATCTTTCAGTACTACAGTAGTGTTTAACATCTTAAACTGCAGCTCTGCAGTAGTCTTTCTGAAGTTGAATTCCCCAGCCCTGCATAGTATTTGGGCCAAAGCTCCAGTGTCTCACTGTATTCCCTTTGGCTAAGGAAATTCCAGTCATGTATTTTGGTAGCTTAATAACAAACTTTGTGTGAGGCTCAGAGACTGGGAGAAGTAATTAGGGATTCATCTAGTTACTCATCTTTGTCTCTGGCCCGGCAAAGGTTGTGTGTCTTTCTAGCTCAGGAAAGTACTCTGTGAAGGGCTTGTCCTGCAGCCAAGTATGTCTGATTGGTATCAAACAGAAAATTGTTGTTTTGAATTCGTTTAGGAAGGTAACTGAAGCAAACTCGGACATCTAAATTTATTTTCTGTCAGGTTGATTTTGTGTAAATACTTTAAAGAAAAAGCAGTAAGGATCTGGGTTTCTTTTAAAGAGATAAGTTGAAAAAAGAAGTTTCATTTTAGTTTGTAATTGATAAGTTGAAGAAAAAAATACAGAGTCGCACGGTGCTTTCATGAGTGCACAGCATCTGTTAAAGTAGCAACATAACCTGAAATGATCAGTCTGAAAGCCACAGCATTGATTGCTTCACATCTGTTTCTCCTTCACATTTATTGCTTCACCACAGGTGGAAAAATAAAACCCACCAAATATATTGATCTTTCACAAAACCTGAAAACAATTTTTCTGTGTCAAGTGCTTGTGTTAGTAAAATAGGAAAACAGAAGAACTTACTTTACAGACAGGACATGGCTTGTATTCCTTATGCTGCCTTTTCTGGTTATGTCCTGTCTTGTTTTGGTGCATTAAAGACTATATTTACCTCAGAATTGCAGTGTGCAAGTTTCCATTACTGAGCAATGAACTTGCACTAAAAGTGGAATATTTATTAATTTGGCTGTCAGTCTCTTTGTAAAAAGCATTTTTTAAAAATCTAGCTTAACTATTAGGAAAGAATGCATAGACTATATATAGGCAGTCAGTTACTGGGTTATTTCACACTTTTAATTTTTCTTAAGGCATTTAATGTAGTATGCATAGGTGTGAGGACTTCACCATTGTAGGATGGTCATTGATAAAATAGTTTAGAGTTCCAATGCTTACTTGCACGTTCAGCTCTATTCTGTGCTTAAAGAGCAAGGCACTGTCTGTAAGTACTGGTCTGCCAGACATGTTATATATGAAAAATTATTCTGAAAAGAGAAATGACAAATAAAAAAAGGCACATGTATCATTCTAGGAAATGTGGAAAAGATTTTCTCTGTATTTTTTCCAATATAGTATTTTAAGTACTGAATGTTAGAGATTTGTTTCTTATTTAACAATTTCATAAATATTAAAAGCTCTGTGATCATAGTTTGCACTTATGAGAGCTTTAACCCTGCTAAATCGTGAATATGGGTCGGTTGCTTTACATGCTATATGCACCATTATTGTGGTTGTTCATAGCCAGATTTTACTGTTTTGCTACTTTTTATCCTCCCAAGATGCACCCTTGTCAGTGTGGTGGTGTAACTGCATTTTGAGAGTGAATGTTTATAAGATAAGGCTCTCAACTTCCATTTTACTTTGGTAAACAATTATGCCTTTTCTTTTAATGTTTCTTTGCTTTTTTTGGTTGGCTGGATTTCTTTGCATTATTAACCATGATATTGAAAGCCATACTTAAACTTGGTTAGCCTTGCGATGTTGTGTCATATTCTTTTTAACATAGGACAAAGCTCTTCAGTCATTCCATTCATTCTTTATGCATCTCTTATGTATACAATGGTTTAAATACTGGAAGAGGATTGTTTGTGAGATTTAATGGATAAAATTGCACAAATGCACAAAAATAGTAGTTATATTGAATTAATTGAGACTTTTGCACTAGCCTTTTAATTTAATAGTTTTAAATAAAAGTAACACTAAGTAGTAGGAGTTCACTTTGTTGTAATTCTTTTCTCTTGTAGTGAAGAGGTCTGTATTTTGTCCGCGTCTGGCACAGCAGCTGTACTGAACCCTAGGTTTCTTCAGGATGGCACCGTGGAAGGCTGTTTGGAACAAAGGTTGTCATGGCAGCCTGGCTTCTTTTCCATAGGGTCAGAGAAGGGAGAGTTTGATTTTTTTCCTCAAAGCCAAGATAGTTCTTCTCTATTAGGGTAGGTTACAGTGTTACAGTGCAGGATGCGGGACCAACCACTTTACTGCTTTTCACTAACAGCAACAACAACAGAAGTATTGGAACTCTGCACCAAATTAGATATTCTGTTTTTATGTCTAACAGTCTGAATAAGGTAACACATTTGACTACTAACCCCAGATCATAACTCAGTTTTTTTTCTTTGCTGCTCTTCAGGTATCTTTCTCAACTTTGTCACACTATAAGAAATGACAGATGTATGATAAATTACATAAGTCAAAACATGCTCTGACTTTAATATGTGTATACATGCTCTATATATACTGTTCAAGAACTGTATGGGAGATGAAATAGCTTGATTGTAAAACAAGGATGGTGCCAGATTTCTACAAAAGATGTATGTTTTAGTTGAAGTTTATGAACAGAATCATGAATCTGAAGAAAAAACATGAAGTTTCCATTTGTTTCTGCTCTTGCAAATAAAATTTGAAGACTGACTATTGACAAACAGTTATTTTGGGGGAAAAATAGTTTAACTAATGCATTTTAATAATGTACTATCTGTTCATCAGGATAGTCATCAAATATTTCAAGGGATTATTGTAGTTGTAAGTCATGCTATTTTTTACACCTTAGCTCTTGCATTACTTTTTCCATAGTAAGTCTGTAAACATACAGTATTACTTATTCTTTACTTTGTTAGCAGGAGGCCATTATCTTCTTGTGTAGATAGACTTTTGAAAACTGTAACCACAACAAAAATATTTGTTTCCATATTGACTATATCATAGAAAGAAATGTCATGTTCATATTATGAAGAAAATTGCATTTTTATCAAGATATGTATTTTGGTGCTGCTAAGGGTCTTGGCAAAAGAAGGTAAAACAATTAAACAAACAAAGCCCATGTTTGAGACAAAATATATTTGCCAAAGTCTATAATAAATGATGTTCCAAATCTGTCAGATTTGCTTAAGCATCTCTTCAAAATTCACTGAGAAGTGTTTATGTGATACAGAATAAATCTGCAGTGATGCAGTTAGCTTGTGCTTTCCTTCTTCGTATTTTTATAGTGGTCATTTCTGGATATTTCTTAAGGGAGAGTGGAACTAAGTGCTCTAAGCGAATAACATGTTTAACCTAATACCTTATCTTACGAAAAAATCTTGCTGTTCTTCTGACAATGTTTATGTTGTCCTGCTTCTCAGCAGGATGGTTGGTTTGTTGTTCATGTTCTGCTCATTAAGTTTGTGTAGATTTTTGGACACAATCCATGTACAAGAAACTTTTCGTTGTATTTGGTACAGCAGATTCTCTCTACAACTGTTGTACTGTGGACTGCATTTAGAAATCATAGTGCCTAAAACCAGCTCAGTAACATTTTAGGTTTATATAACTAGTTGGTCATTGTATGTACTTTTTCTTGATCCCTGTATAATAATTTTCAAGATGAGTTTTATTTATAGCATTTTAGCTAGTAGTTTGCAGCGTAATTTTATTCTTCTAATTAATAAAATGCATTCCTTGTCACTTTGGTATAATGGAGTAGAGTATAGCTGCAATGTACGATTTAAGTAGGTATCTGTACGTGTGTATACACATGTGCATGTATTGATTTTTGTTAATAAGATGCAGATGTTTTAAGTATGTTCTCTATAATGTATTTTTAGGATTGAAGAAGCTTCACCACCAGGTTGTGGATTTTGCCATATACCATATGATGAATTAAACATGCCATTCCCAGCTCACCTCACTTACTGTTACAACTGCAGGAAGCAAAAAGTTCCTGATGTCCTTTTCACCACAATTGATCTTCCTGTAGAGGCAATAGTTGTTGGGAAGGGATGTCTTATTCAAGCCAGGTATCTATCAAAATGTTTTCTTAGTACAGTTTTGGAGATCTTTGAAAGAATTTCTGTTGCTAAAATCCAGTATATGTCATCAGACCTTAAATTTTTATGTTGAATTGCTAGGACTTAATGACAGTGTGTTAGGGTACAGGAAGAGGACAGCCTTCTCCTCCCCTTGTGTTACATGTTATGTCTGTTGATGGACATCTGCTAGCTTACCCATGTTGCTGGACATTTGGAAAATGTTCTATTTATTTTTTTTATGCCTATGGAAACTGCTGTATTTTGTCTGCCTGACTATATGAGTTTTCATGCTTGCTGTTTGGAACTGCTAACGTAATCAGATACAGCTGTTGCACTTGAAACTCAATGAACTGTTTTAAGTCAGTTGTGTAAATTCTGTGCTGGTGTCCATAACTGAATATCATCACTGTCCAGTGTATGGTATTGTCTTTGAATTTGAATTTGGAAAAGTGATTAAGCAGGTTTACAGTGGGAAAGAAGGAAGGGTTAGCTACGTACAGTCTGTATGGGTGGTGAACTACATGGATAAAAAACTGGTTAGGTGACTAGGCTGAGAGGGTTTGTAACCTGCCTGGATGGCTATGAGATGTATAGTAGTTTGCAGTGGGACCTGTCCTGTTGAACATCTTGGTGATGTGGAGGGGATGGTGGACTGCATTCTCTTCAAGTTTGCTTTTTAAACCACAATGAGAGGGACCAGACAATATGATACCTCTGCAGTTTTGTCCTCCTCTGAGAGTAAGACAAACATCAGAAAACTAGAGCAAGTTCAGTGGAGGGCCACCAAGGGGGTAAGGAGCACCTGCCCTATGAAGTGAAGCTGTGAGTGCTGGACTTACTCAGTTTGGAGAGAGGAAGGATTCAGGGGGACCCAATAGCAGCCTGCCTAACTATGAGGAAGTTACGAAGAATATGTACCCAGGGTCTTCACAGTGCTCCACAGTGAGAGTGAGAGGCAAAAGGTGTAAGTTGAAGCAAGAAAGATTCAGAGTGCATATAAGGAAAAACTGTTTACCTGTCAGTACACTGAAGTGGTGGAGCAGATTGCCTAGGAGGTTGTGCAGACTCCGTGTCTGGGGAGTTTTCAAGACGTGACTGAGTAAAGCTCTAAGCATCCCGGTCCAAGCTCAGATTGACCCTGCTTTGACTGTACAGGAGGTTGGACTGGAGATCTCCTGAAGTCCCTTCTCATCTGAGTTTTTCTTCTATGATCTCCTGATTATCATTCTCTGACTTCTTATAGAACAGCATTACTGAAGCTACTGCAGAGATGTGTTCTGTGCTCCTCCTTTGGTATTTTTCCTATTATTAAACTCTGTGTTAAGCACCACTATGGAAATTGGCTTTTAGTGTTACACAGTGATCCCTGATCTCTCTGGAGCATTTGCAGATGTCATTCATTTTCTTTAGAATGATTCCTCAAACATTTCAAACCTCCAAAAAGAAGAAAAAAGACCTGAAGCTGTAGTTAGAAAGATTTCGAGGTGAACTTGTTATGATTGGTTGAGTTACTATGTTTTTCTGATCATATAATAAATCCAGTCCTTAGAAAAAAGTGTTCATATCATTAAAACGTTCAGTTGTGATGCGCTCTTTCTGAACGAAAATTTGTCACTGAAGGTAAGCAGTCATTACTCTGGTGTGGGGTTTGAATTTCAGCTCATGGGACTAAATCCAAAGAGTCAGAGATGGGTAATCTATGTTCTTTCTTCTTTTAAGATAAGTATTTTTAGTGTGGTTAATGCCTGAGCTGTGTGAGGGCACTTGCTTCTTTCTAAATTCTGAAATGTGCCTTTAATAACTGTATTAAAAGGAATTTTAAAAGTTCTGCCAGTAGATGTAATTTCCTGTCCTTGTACCTGAAGTATTTTAAGAGGTTTTCAGCAGCAGAAATAGATGTTTGTGTTTGCATTTGAAGGTCTTACCAGAAGAAAAGCTGTAAACACAAATTTTCAGATAAGACAGTCTCAAAAGAGTTCTTTACTTGTAAAGAACTTACATTATAAAGTTGCAGCATTCTAGAAGAATACATCTTACCTCACCGTTCTCCTACCCCCTCCCCCCCAAAAAAAACCACCAACCCAACCATTTATTAATTTTTTTTTTTTTCCCCTGACTGACACCTCACCAGTTGTGAAGCTCAGTTGAAAAAGGGTGCAGTGGCTGTCCCCTGAAATAATCTGGTTTTGTGACAGGGTGTTTAACAAATATCAGAACTTGCAATAGCAAAGAAGTTGTGTTTGTCATCAGTATTTGGTTTGGCAAATAGGAGCAGGGCAGATTTTTAACAGTCGCTGCTATATGATAGAAGTGTTAATATATTTAGCCAGCCATCTAGTAGATGGTTATCTGGAATCTGTAAAAAACTGCTTTATATTGAATAGTTATTCGGTGCTGCCAGACAAAAACCCTGTGTGATGCGTGTTGTTTCTGTTTGATAGTGGTCCTAAAGCATGTTTTTAGAAAGGAAACAATACTTAATTCAGTGATCTACAAAAATACAGTATTTGTAATTTTTGTATTCTGATTTGATAGGGAATATTTTTTAAAAGTTGCTGAAAGTTATGTATAGTTCCATGTTATAAATTTACTTTTTGTTTTACCCATTTTTATTGTTAATTATACAGTTTCCTAATAAAAATGAAAGTAACATCTTACTTAATGAGACTCAATCTGCCTTAATCTTCTTGATGACAATTTACTAATTTACAAGATTTTAAAGTACATTAAAAAGAAACTGATAGTGTTAGCTTATACAATGAGGAAAAACATCAAAATACCCTGTGATCACTTTCAGTCTTCAACAGTCCATTAAAACTGTTTATCTGCTGATGTCATATACTGTTTTGTGTTGTCAGGTTATGCCGTCTAAAGAAGAAAGCTCAAGCTGAAGCAAATGCAACATCTATCAGTAATCTCCTGCCATTTATGGAGTATGAAGTGCACACCCAACTGATGAATAAACTTAAGCTGAGAGGAATGAATGCTCTGTTTGGGCTGAGAATTCAGATCAGTGTGGGTGAAAATATGCTAATGGGGTTGGCAGTAAGTACAGTTTTAATCTTGGGATTCTTTTGCTTCCTTACAGTATTTTTTTCAGGACACAAAGACATACAAGTGTTGTGGATTTCAGAGTAACTGAAGACATTAGAATGTCATTTTAAGAATAACTTAAGTGATGGAAAGGAATGAGGTGTATAATTTTTGACAAATCAGGACAGACTCTCTTTCAGCACCAGAAAAAGAAGATTAGAATCTCTTGAAACACTATTAGAGGACAAGATTTTTAGAAAGGGAATGGGAGAATAAGAAACTTTAAATGGTTTAATGGCATGAATTATAGAGAAATGGTTGTGTTTTCTTAAAAAAGAAGAGATCCCTGTTCATCAAGTTGCATTACGGTTCCATGACAAATAAGGTCAATTAAGCCTCTCAATAAATCTTTTGGTTGGTTGAGAAAGGTCTGTTGCCTCTTCTTTGATGGCACTGAAGAAATGACAGATTGAAAGTGTCTTAGAGGTAGTCAAGAAATGTTCATACATACTTTCTAACCTCATTCTGTAATGTGAAGTATGCTGCTTCTTCCCACATCAGTGTAAGAAGATGCTTGGGTAGTATTAAATGACTTGCCTGTTCTTTTGTCTGAACTGGTGATCTGTTTACTGTAAATAGAAATGGGATTATTACAGCTTCAGTGGTGCTGTAAATGGTTGGCCAGTTTTTACATCCCTGAAACTATTACTTGCCTATGCAAAATATACTAGAGCAGAGGTTTTAATTACTACTTAGTTTGAAAATTAGGTAAGTTAAGAGCTCCACCATGGAAGAAGCCCATGAAGAAAGAGTTTATTGAAAGGCTAGCATTTTTTTTTCATACATGAACAGGACAGAGAGAGATCTCGTTATTATGGGATGAGATCATGTTGTAATGTGCATGTCATATTGCTGTCTATAAGCGTTATGGAAAATTCTATATGAAAATATTAGAATTACATGCTTATGTAACTGTCATTTTTCTTAATGACTTTTAAAAAGTCTGCAACAGGTGTGTATCTAGCAGCTTTGCCAACACCTGGTGGTATTCAGATTGCTGGGAAGACTCCAAATGATGGCACCTATGAGCAGCATATATCTCATATGCAAAAGAAAATAAATGATACAATAGCAAAAAACAAGGAACTTTATGAGATTAATCCTCCAGTAAGTAAAGCTTTATATTCTTTAAATGTTCTGAGACAAGCAGATATACACCGTAGATAGACATGAATTCTTACTGACTGAATAATTCAGAACAGAAGATGTTTTTTAATTGAGGTACAGATTCTTTTCAGTGTATTTTGGAAACCTACTGGAATTTTCAGATTTCTTGAGCCACATATCCAAGTCAGTTTGTACTTAGATTTATTTCTCAGTAAAATTATTTTCAGAATGTTCTGATTCTTAGAACTGTTAACAAATTACTTATAATTGAAATTATTTCTAAGCTACATAGAACAGCTGTTAATTTTTATATCCTTTTTAGGAGCTACCTGAAGAAATCATTGGGTCTCCTATTCCAGAGCCAAGACAACGTTCCAGGTTATTAAGATCTCAATCAGAAAGCTCTGATGAAGTTACAGAGCTAGATCTTTCACATGGGAAAAAGGATGCTTTTGTCTTGGAGGTAATACATGTTTTCAGTACTCATTTTCAAACTTCTCTTTTCCTGAGATATATATAAAAAAATGGAGGAGAGTTTTCTTACTCATCTCCAAAGACTGTTCTTAAATTGTAGTTATTTTTTTTCATTTTGTGTCAGTAGAAAACACTAATTATTGGATTTTGCATTGTCTTTCTTATTCTATTTGCTTGAAGCATACCTGTATTATGCCTGGGGACAATGTCTGAAAAAAGATTGCCTTGCTATTCATGAACATATAGCGATATCTAGAATAATAACTAAGAGCTGTTAAGAAATGCCCTTCTGCCTACTTCAAGCAGGAAAAACTAGTAACATTACCTGTTCCTATTTGATTTTCTGCTATTCATACTAAGCAAGGCTTTTAAAGTCCTGGAAAGATTTTTATGTATCATTAGAATAGGCCGAGAGTGATCACATCAGTGTAATACGTAACTTATGAGAGCTCTAGTAGCCAAAGCTAGTAGCTGCTAGTAGCCATAGCTACTTTTTCCTTAGCTGGAAAAAGTTTTCAGTTGTGTGGAAACTTTTCTTGTCTTTATCTACTGCAGTTTCTGTGTGTTATGTGCACATTGCTTTATTTTTAATGCAGTTTAATTAAGGGAACTATTTTTCAAGCGTTAAGCATATCAAGGGTTGCTAGTTGAAGTTCAGAAGTTGATGGTATCCTTTTTAAAAAAAATCTCAACTTAGCTCCCAGATACAGATCTCTTGATGACAAAGTATTTACATCTTTCTGAGACTTCTGACTGGATCAGGAACATGATTTTTATCAATTATTCTTTTTCCCAGATCGATGATACAGATGCAATGGAAGATGTACATTCTTTGCTAACAGATGTTCCACCACCATCTGGTATAGTTAAAAACATGTTTTTCTAACTTACACTGTAGGCTGCAAAATTATGAAATAGAACTGTTTTTATTTTACAAAAATAAGTCCAAAAGTAACAGTGAAAATATTGTTTAGCTAAACAGATATATCAGATATGTCAGATATATCTCTGAAAAACAAGTCATTAAGCCTTTTATGGGGATCGTTGCTTATCAAAAATGGAAATAAATGCAGTATTTCTGTGGCATTTTCTAGTTCACTGATTTGTACTGTTGCAAATTTATTTTTACTTCATATGGGTATCACAACTGGATATTTTATACTAATATACCAGTTTCTGAAGATTTTTAGACTGAATTGCTGATTTTTCAGTTTCAGGATCAGTGAAAGCAGAAGTACAGAGAACAGAATGATCTTATACTTGTAGCCATATAACATGATATATTGGTGGTGTATTCCAAGAATGTTACTTAAAGTGAGCATTTTGCCCTTCCAGCACTCTTGTTCAACAAGTACACCTGTATTTTCCTTGCTTTGCCATACTGTCAATTTAAGTCTTTGCTTTTTTTAACAGCAAAGACTACAAATGCAGTGAACACAAAGTCAAAAATTATTTGGAATTCTTAAATCACTCACAGCATTTTTATCCAAGTCACTATTGGCCTTTTTTTGTAGAAGGCAGTAAGGTCAGTTAATAGAAATAGTTACTAATTTGTTCAGTGTTTCTTATGGACAAATTTTTTAAGTGTTGTGACTTGAGAAAATATAACTGATTAAGGGGAATAATTTTCAAAATTTAATCAAGAGACTTGAAATCACTGTGTTTTTAGTTCACAGGATGAATACAAATGTTGGGGCTGCATTGCTAGCAATAGAACTTTGTAAGGTGACCATTTGCTCGCCTGCTTTTAAAAATTATTTAAGAACCCAACATAGAGGGCAGAGGTATACTGAATCATTTAATGTTTGCTTACTGATTTATGTAAGAGCGAGGGGAAAAAAAAATCCCACAGAATATCATGCCGGCAGTTCATAGTTCAACAGCATCCTGATAGAAAGTTACTGTCTTTGTAAACAGTAGCCTTTGACAAACTTTTCTGTGCATTTGGCTGTTTGCATTTTGAGCCCATGTGTGCCTTCAGTGTTCATAGAATTTTGCACCAGGACCTGTACCCTTGTAAGAGCAAGCTTCTTTACTTGGTTTGTATCAGCCACTTTTTCCTTGTATTGGGAAGAACAGTGAATAATTGTGTTGCATCAGTCATCTTTATGCTCTCTGATGTAAACTCCTGGGTCTGGATAAGAGGCTATTGTAGTTGTCCTTTATATGGAAGTTGCTCTGCACATTTGATTGTCCTTATCCTTCCTCTCTTCCTCTTACTCTTTTTGTGAGTTTCCCCATGTTTCTTCTGAACACATGCCTGTTCTCTTCCTAGTAGTTGGTATCAGTGTTTATCGTTTTGAATACTATTGTGCTCAGAACTATCCTTGTCATAGTTATTTGTTATTACCACCAAATCTTTTATTCCTCATCAGTTATCCATTGTTAGGTCCTACTGTAGTTGATTGTACTACCCTAAAATACGGCCATCAGCAGTCACCTCATTTCATCCTCTTTTGCACATAAGTTACGAATAAGTTTGAAGCATGCAATCCTGAGTTATAGATGTCTCCACTGTGAAAACTGAGCACTTATTTTGACCCTCTTTTTCCAGTCTTATAATAATTGTATATTCTTCAGTGGTCCTCCATTCTACTCTTCAGCATACTAGTTTTTTAAAGAGTTCTTGGTGAAGGATCTTATCAAATGCTTTTTGATGTCTGCAGTATCAGTCAGATGCCTTTTGTCTACATGCTTGTTGACAGCTTGTGAGCCATGACTGTTACTTAGAGAAGTAGTATCAACTCCTCTGCAGTGGCTTGTTTTTCTGTCTGCCCATGAACTCCATTTTCTGGAATAGCTTCTATGGGCTAGTAATACAGATGTCTCTACTAGGCAACTTAGTAGGTCCTGGTCACTAAAAGCACTTCTGGAGTTTAAAGAATCCTCTCCTCTGGTAGTAGGGTAATTTTTAGTTAAGAGTTCAGTGCCATCTCTTGCCTTTCCTTGCTTATATGAATCCTTATTTTTAATTTGCCTATTTCTTCAGTATTTCCTTCAGACTCTTGTTTAAGACAGGTTCTCTGATGGAAAATAAACAAAGGAGTGTTTTTCTACTATTGTGGGAAGCATGTTTTATCGTCTCTGCATATTATCTCTATAGCCTGCTTGACTCTTCAACAAGATTTCTGCTTTTGATGTTCTGAAAGAAAATTATTAATATTTATACCTTCCACAATTTCTTTTCTAGCTTATTTTATGCACTTACATAGGCCCTACCAGATTTTTGTGAATTTGTGCTCATTTAACTATTATCTTTAGATTTTCAACATTGCCTGTTTGCTGTTTAGAACTTTTCTTCCCCTGCTGTTTATTCATTATACTTATTTTTATTTTATTTTATTTTTTTTATTTTCAGGTGTTTATTAGTAGGTGCTACATATTTGCATTCAATCTTTAGATAGTATCGTTAAAAATTTCTATACTGCCTGTCAAAGGTTAGCTTTCTGACTTTTCCCATTGCACCTTTTTAGTGTTTCCTCATTTGTACATAGTTTGTCTATTAGAAAATAGGCAGAGCAGTAGTGAAATCTGGGTGTTTGTCTTTCCTACAAGAATGTTTAAGGGTATCTTGATCAGAGCTAAAAAACTTCTTTGAGTGCTTCTCTGTGCTCAGGGATTTCTTGTTTTGTGAGCTCCACAAGGAGTGGTTCCATGAAACAGTCAGGGACTTAGCATCAGATGACATAAGTTACCCAGCCTCCAGGGGGAGCAGCTCTCACTGTTACATTTCATGCCATCGTAGCCTCTCTCATGTTCCTCAACGTGATGATATTTCTGGCTTTACTTTTTGACAGTTGAAGAAATATTCAGAATAAGAATTCTGTAGTGACTTAGTGTTGTAGAAGTGGTGAGTTCTCTCTTTCCTATCCATTTTTTCACTGCAGTATAAGTAACAGAAAGCATGTTTTCTTTTGTATCTTACATTGTGTTCTTCAGGTGCTGTGTTTGTTTCTTGAGTGTTGGTCTTATTTCTGGTATTTTATTCAATTTTCAATATTACTTAAAAGTATTTCTTTATTTCAGTGTGCAAATATTTTCTTTACAGGTTTTTACAGTTGCAACACAGAAATTATGCCTGGTATAAATAACTGGACGCCAGAAATTCAAGTAAGGTTATTCAGAGAAAATGGAAACTTTTTTTTTTCCAAATTGGGTTGAAATAGGCTGTAGTAATTTAAATGTATATTAGAGATCACTGATTTTGAAAGCTAAATTAACAGGATGGTCTTGTGTTAGAAATAAAGTAGTATTTCGGTAAGAAAAGTAGGGTATGAAAACCTGTTTGTGTTTATTTTCAATGCTGTTATGTAACAGAGAACCTGGTACAAAAATTAGAAAACAGTTACAGTAAACATGAACTTTAGGGTTTGGGGCAGTTTTAAGATTTTGAAGCCTCTTGAAAGAAAAGAATTGTTGACTGTGTTACTTAGTGTGAGATACTGAATATGATAACGTTAATAGGTTGAGGTAACAATTAGATAAAGCTAATCCAATGAGTAGAGAAAAGTTCCCTTTATAATTAAATTTAAACATTTTAGTCATGTTTGTGCAGCACATTCAGTCTAATATAGAGAGAATTAAAAGACATCTAAGTGAGCTTTTACACATAATTGGCACAATGCAAGACTCTACTTTGCAGAGGCACAGCTCAAACATGAAAACAATATGACAGCACCAACAGCATACTCTTAAGTTGATGGGTTTGCCTATCTGTATATGACATTCAATTATTGTCTGCATTATTGTACACAATTAAAATACAGTTTTTGACAGCAGTTTACAAAGTATGTAGCAGGTAAAATGACTCCTTTGTGAAGCAAGTAAAAAGAACATAGTGATTATGTATGATGTGAAATACTCTTGTTGCATTAATTCACCAAAATTTGCCTTTTGTTTGTAAAATTTCATGAGCCTTTTATTGACTTGCTGTTGCTACAGTTTTTTTCCTTTTCTTTCAGTCCCTCTCCCACTCCTCCATCTCCCCTTATCATGTTATGCATTATTTGCCTTCTTTGTGAATTATATTTAAGTATAACATACAGACATATATTTGAAAAAATAAGTGTTTGTTTTTAATTCAGATGTTCACAGCAGTAAGAGTATCCAGATTAAGCAACATTAACCTAACAAATCAAACACTTAATAAGAACTTTAATGATCTCTGTGAGAATCTGTTGAAGGTAAGAATCTAATTTCAAATGGTTTTTGTGAATTGTTCACATGGAAGCAAAGTAAAACTAGTCTATACTGAAAGTAACATTTTCTTCATAATTACTTTTTGGTTTTAGACTACAAAGTGTATGTAATTAAGTTTTTAAGCTCCTCTGAAGATAGATTCAGCCTTCATAGTATATTAAGAATTTCCAAAGCTTTTCTGAATCTGAATGAGTCATTTGACTGGTAGTGTATTCTAGAAACAGAAATATAAAGACTGCTACACAGTAGATTGCATTTTATCTTGACTTTTCACACCTGTAATTCTTCTTCAAGAAAAATTAATATGATTAGATGATTTCTACTATGAAGAGAGTTTTGATCTTTAATTTCTCTGAAATAAACCATACAATTTTTAAAGTAAAACAACTAATGTCCTGTCTTCAACAGAGCTTGTATTTTAAACTACGATCTATGGTTCCCTGCTGCCTTTGTCATGTAAATTTTACAGTTGCTCTACCAGAGGATGAGTTAGTACAGGTAAGTAAACTGCTTCTTTTGACTTTCAGCATGTAGACATGCCAGTTTTGGCCTTTAATTAACATTTGCTGCTCAAATTGGGCTAGGATTTTATTTACTAGTTTATCTGGTGAATTTTGAAGTAAAACTTAAGGCCATAATGCTTGGTGAAGAAAAAGGATGACCTACTGAGTTCAGTTTTTGAAAATCATGGTGCTATGTGGCATTTCATGAGCACAGTGCATTTTAATAGTGGGTATCTTTTTAGTTAGATAGGAAACGAAAAGCCATGATTAGATATCCATTAAAAGGTGTTACCACACACATTACAAGAATATGGCACACTGGTTTTCTAAGTATGTTGTCATTATAACTGTTTAATTTTTTTCTTGCCATTTCAAGATGATGCGATAAACTTAATTATTTTTAAAGAAAATGTTTTCATTGGAAGTATATAGCATTATTCTTATGTTCATTTAAACATCTCTTTCTCTCTCTTACAAATACAAAAAAGAACCATAGTAACTCATTAAAATTGTATCAGTTCACCAAGAAAGAAGGAAAGAACTAATGAAGAAAATCATAAATGTGAGACAAACACTGTCAGGTGTATGTTCTAACAACTGACCTTAGTATTACCTTTTATGCTCTGCCGTTAAATGTTTTTAATATATCTACTTAGATTATTTTCCCCCTATTATATTCCTATGGAAAAACCTGGCTTGTTTGCAAAACTATTTTTGCAGATCGCACAAGAGATTAAGTTACCTAATATGCCATATATTTCTGATTTTGCAGATTGCAGTCACAGCTGTTGCAATTACGTTTGACAAAAACCAAGCATTACAAGCCAACAAAGCCCCTATAGGAAAATCACAGCAAAGAGGTAAATGTTGTGGGGCATGTAAAAATAAGAGATAATTTTTCTTTCCTTCCCCCCCACCCCCCCCCCCCCCCCTGAGTCTGTATTTTAATTTCAGTTACATGTACACATTTTTATGGGGCAATTCTATAAAATTGTAAAGTCATAACAGAGTTTTTTAAGGTTCATACATGTGACCTCCAGCAGGATGACTAATGACTAATTACTACTAAGTATTAGATATTTGCTTATGTTATCAACAAACTTGGAGTAACATGAAAAATATGCTTGTAATTTCCTTCTTGCATGTTCCATCTTTCTTGGAATATTTTTCTCTAAAGAATCAGTGTAACAGATGATGATATTTCCATTGTATTTTGAAATATGTGGTATAAGTAATTAGAGAGTATTTATTCTTATAAGTAGCAAATTTTATCCTCACTTCAAGAAGGCAGAAAATAATTTATTCATAATACTTTAAAAAACACCTCCAGAAAACCCTTAAGTAGGTCAGTAATATTTTTGGAGATCAGTGAAGCATTTAGCATTATGGAAGAAATAGAAGAGAGTACTGCAATCCGCATATGTCATTTTGCTAATGAAGTGCTATCTTACGCTCAAAATGTATGTATGCAATCTGGTTATGGGAGTTTAGCCAGAACTTAGAAGATACTCCATTCTGAAGAATGGAACTAGGCACTTGAACAGAGACATGTTTCTAAAACAGAAGTTACACCTTAATTCTTCAATAGTAACAGTAAATTATTTGTTTTCTATTATGTGAAATACATAAAATGTTATTTTTTACTGTAAAGTATAGCTAACTCAGATCCTACTGCAGGATCAAATTTAAAATGCATTAATTGACTTAATTTTTTTTTCTGAAAATACTAAATCAAATCCCATTCAATGGAACACAGGTTCTATTCAATTTATAGCTGGATTTATTGTCAGACACCTAACTGTTCGTACAGAACTGCATCACTATATGCTTATGCTAAAAAAATCTGTTCCAGTCAGACCTGACTAAACTGAATCTCTAGCGCTTATTATTACTGGCAAATCTTATTTTGGAGGTTAATTATCAGTTGGGTTTGTTTTCTTTGTGGAAGCATCTACAGATAATGAGGAACAGCTACAGTTTCCATTGGAACTTTCCTCTGATACCCTTGCTTCTCAACCATTCTCACCAGCTAAAGGTCAGTTAAATGGAAGAATGCTTTTTTCCTGATTTTGAGTTCTGCTTTCATTGTTTCAGTAGCTTTAAATATCTGTACTTTCACATATATTTAAATAATCTTTCCTACCTAAGCATAATTGGATATGTTCACTCCTGAAGTCTAACTTTTTGAGAGTCTTGTAAGATGGGTTGGCTAATTCTTCTGTATATATTCTTTGTAGATTTCTTGTAGTTCTTCTATCTCTGCATTTAGAGTATTGAAAATGCTGCAAACCACTGGATGTTAGGTGTTACTTGACTTACAGAATTATAAATTACTTAATAATTAGGCTTGCTTTATACTGCTCTGCTTCTGTAAGTGGCCTATATAAAATAACTCCATGCATTGTTAGCCTCAAATAATTAATCTTGTCATTTACATGGAGGGAAATACTTTATCTAACAAATACTGGTTATTCAGCTGAGCAAAATTGCGTGCAATTATTTTTTTTTAAGTAAAAGGAGCCCAAACTTGCATAGTAAACAATTTGTGCAGTGCAGCATGTTTTGGCTGTTAGGCAGCTGCTTTATTTCACCTGAGATGGAGCTGTATTTCAAGAACAGTTGTCACAGTTACTTCTGTGACTATATTAAAGGTCATCATTCACTGAAATCAGCTGGTGTTACTTCCTTCTCCATTGTTGTATTATCTACCCACCAAAATGGCTAGTGATGGGAAATTTAGTATCTGTGAATTATTGTAAATGTTCTTATACTACAATGCTAAAAAGCTCCCTTTTTTTGCCCATGACATAAGCAGAATAAAGGAGGGTGCCTACCACATTTACTTGTATTTTCAGAGGTCAGTTTAATTTCTGCAACAATATTCTTACTGCTTAGTATTTTATTTTTTTTTATTATGTGTGCTTAATGTTTCACTGGTCACATTATGATACTTCTAACCTTTCATTTTCAAAATGGGACTATCCAGGAATTTCTGACTGGTGTCTTTTTCACTGTTACTAGACTGTGCTACTTGTATAACAGGCACTGACCAGTAGAGGGTAGCCTGTTCACATACATAACCCTTCCTGATGTTCTTTACATTCTATATTGTACTGTACATCACTTTAGAGGTTTTCACTTAGATAATTATTTAATCTGTCATTTCTTCATAAGTAGACTCAAGGTTTCATTGTAGTCACATTTACTTAGCAGCTTATTTAATATATTGATAACCTTTTAACATACTTTTCTGTAAGATTATTTTAAAAATATTTGTATACAACCTTACACAGTAATGACCTTTAGTAAATTATCATACTGTAATTTGCAATACAGATTTAGTAAAGTTAAATTATTTATAGCAATTTATTATGTGCTATCAAAGTACATATTGTAGTATATATAAAGATTTTTTTTCCTCGTATTTTACTCTAAAAAAAAAATTATAAGAAGAAAGCTGTTGTCCTGTACTACATGACTAATGTAGTTAATGTAATGTTAATGACCTATTAGAGAGCAGTGTAGGG
>NW_010163625.1:0-837 GCF_000695765.1 Mesitornis unicolor
TTCCTTGCAACCTCTGGCATTCTACAAAGATGCAGTATTATAAACTTCTCAAAATTCAGATTCTTTTCGAGGAAAAGCAAACCAAAAAGAACATACAACTGTGAGCATGGCAGGACAGCACTCAGTGCAGCAATGCAATTACAGCATACAGATGTATGCACACAAGAATTACAAGAAAAGAAATAAGAAATAACATAAATCACAAGCCCTGTGTTTTACTTTAGTATTTTCCAAGTACAGAGATTTATTATGCTGCAGACCACTAAAGTATCATTTTGTATAAGGCTGAGGTAATGGATTCTAACAGAAATACAGAAAATAACAGGAAAACTCTTTACTATTTAGCTTCCTGGGATTGCAGACATAACTGAAAGATAAAACATGATGATATTTGAAGTGTTTACAAAAGCCAATAAAGTACCACAGGTGAATAATCAAATGTTTCAGTATATCTAAAAATCAGCAAGCCTTAGAGGAACACAAGAGGATCTCTTCCCAGTCTGCTAGGAAGAACTGTGAGATTGTACTGTTTACAGCAGTTGCAGAATAAGAAAATGGAATCAACGACACACTAAGCATTTCTGTGTATATTTTATATATATATATGCACATACACATTGCCAGCCATTTCAAGAGCACCAGATACAGTGTGCAAGAACAGATTGCAAACTTGAGGTTTTGCAGGTAAATCCTTGCAAAAATAGCCCAGTTACATGAATGAATCAATCCAAATGTGTATTAATGTCCGGGTGTGTGTGTGTGAGTGTGTGTGTTTGTGTCAGTACCAGCTGCAGGGAGCACACAAGGAATCTCAATCATATGCTTGAATTCTCTGGG
>NW_010163626.1:0-1456 GCF_000695765.1 Mesitornis unicolor
CGCGGGACCGCGGTTTCCTCTTGCTGGTGGCAGTGGTGACAGCGCAAGGGCTGAGCCCCGCGGGCATTGCCGGGGTGGGCTCCCAGCTCCACATCCCTTTCCCACCACCACGGCCGATCCCACGAGGCCAGGATGTGTTTGTTTCAGAGCTGCTGAGCCCGGTGACAGGCACCAGCAGGTCTCCCTTCGGCACCTTCCACCTCTAAGAATACAAAATGCCAAAAAGAACATTGGAAGTGGAGCGTTACAGGGCCCTGTGGCGCTGGGGATGCTCAGAGCTGGGTCGGTGCAGCTGGAGCGTCCCTGTCCCGCGAGCGGTGGGGTGCAGCGAAGGCTCTGCCAATCCTGCACTGTGACTCTTTGCCGGCTCTGCTGGATGCGGGGCTGGGCATTTCGGGGTGGATGCTGCTCGGGATGCAGGTTGCCCCAGCAACGGTTGCTATGGAAAACACTTCCTTGGTGAAATTTCCAGCCATATTCATGTGTCCGTCATTGCTTTCGGGGGAGTCCCCAGCGGTGGCGCCAGCCCAGGGCCGTTCCCCCCGGGGCCGCCTGCCGCCGCGGCTGCAGGAGACCCTCTGTGCCAGGCTTGGCTTTTCCCGGCTTTTCCTGTCGGGTTCTGGCACAGGGAGGTGTTGTTGGAAGACCCCAAATATGGGGCTCGGGGGAGCATGGATGGGATGGGGCGAGCAGGCTGTGCTGTGCCGTGCTGTGTTAATTGGCTAATGGCCGATTAACGCCCTGCTGGCCCAGCCGTGCCCCAGCCATCACACAGGGTGTATTTGGGTGAACCCACACCAGGGCACAGCTCCGGGACATCCCAGGAAAGGGGTTGGCACTGGGACACTGGTGAGGATGAAGCCATCCCCAGCAGGGACCAGTGGCTGCGGACGGCTGTGCTGTGCCGTGCTGTGTTAATTGGCTAATGGCCGATTAACGCCCTGCTGGCCCAGCCGTGCCCCAGCCATCACACAGGGTGTATTTGGGTGAACCCACACCAGGGCACAGCTCCGGGACATCCCAGGAAAGGGGTTGGCACTGGGACACTGGTGAGGATGAAGCCATCCCCAGCAGGGACCAGTGGCTGCGGACGGGGGCCTCCTGGAGCAGCAATAGGATTACATGGGACTGAGTCTCCTAGCAATGAACGGAGAAATAAATCCTGTAAGGCAGGACAGGATTTATTAGACTTCAATATTCTGGAAATAATGAGGACATTTCTCTTGGCTTGTAGTATCACGGGACCCAACAGGATCACAACAAGGATTTATCCCCGTGCCTTTCTGTGGCGCTGCGTTGGTTTTTAGCTGCAGAAAGGAGATGGTGGTGGAGACCGCTCGCCTTTCCGGAGAGTGGGGTGGCGGGGCTGCCCTCATCTCCAGCAGAGCCGAGGCGGAGCGCGGGCCCTGGGCTGCCCCAACAGTAGCGGCTCTGTTCATCTCCCCATTCATCCCCC
>NW_010163626.1:1467-1680 GCF_000695765.1 Mesitornis unicolor
GCTGCTCGCCGCCGGCTGCGCTGCGGGATGGGACGAGGCTGCCAGGAAAAGAAGTGGGCGAGGGTGAAAGCAGCAGCGTGGAGAGGATGTGGTGCTCCCAGCATCACCGCCCAGGTGGCAGCGATTCCTGGCCCCGGTCCCCATGGGGATCTGCTGCCCCTGCTGCGGGGAGATGCCTCCTGGGGTCTCCATTGGGATCCCACTGTGGTCCTT
>NW_010163627.1:0-380 GCF_000695765.1 Mesitornis unicolor
GCGCGTTGTTATGCTTCCTGCAGTCTGTATCGGTGCGTCGTCTTCTTCTGGGCCAGCAAAGCCAGGAGCAGGCATTAGGGTGGGTTTGGGTGGGGTATTCCCACCCCCCTCGCACCCCCCTGCACCCTAACTCACCCTCCAGGCCTGCGCCTCCTCCAGCGCCACCGTCAGCACCTCACTGGGGTTCTCGATCACTCGCCCTGTGCACCCCGAGAAGTCCATGGCCACCAGCGCGTTGTCCGAGACGCTTCGCTGCGGGGGAACGGTGAGATTGGGAGGGGTGTCCCAGTGGGATGGGGACTCTGGGGGGGGGAACAAAGCTCTCACCAAGGGTGTGGGGCTGATCCAGGGGGGCTGGCTCAGCCGCGCCTGTGCTTGCT
>NW_010163627.1:532-1879 GCF_000695765.1 Mesitornis unicolor
ACCTCTGCCCTTGGTGAGGTTGGTGACGTCCCCCTGCCACCCCCCAGCGCAGGGATGTGAGCAGCATCCCCCAGCATCCCCCCTAGCATCCTTCCAGCATCCCCCAGCATTCCCTCATCATCTCCCCAGTATCCCTCCATCATCCCCCTGCATCCTCCCAGCATCACTCCAGCATCTCCTCATCATCTCCCCAGTATCCCCACATTATTCCCCCCACCACAGGGCCCGGTAACGCCCTGGGTGGGCTGGGGCTCACCTTGAAGAGACGGAAAGCTGCCATCCAGCAGCTCCGGCTCTGCTCGTCCTCACTGCAGAGCAGCTTCAGGCCCTTGGTCCCGTTCCTCACCTTGTGGGGCTGCGGGGAGAGGCCGGAGCCATCATGGGGTGACCCTGGGTGGCTTGTAGGGGGCAGAGACCCCTTGGGAGGGGAAGGGATGGGACCCCCAGGCAGGGACCCTCCTACCTTGATGCAGAAGCCAAATTCGGTGGGGGTCCCGTAGAGCTTCTTGCCCTGCGTCACGTAGTAGATGTTGGACTCGGTGAGGTCTGCGAAGTACTGGAGGTGCCGTGGGTCCTGGGGGAGATGAGGGGTGTCAGGGCTGCCCCCCCACACTTCCCCAGCTATGCCCTCAGCCCCCCTCACCTTGGAGGTGCCCTTGGTGGAGTAGTAGAGCCCCGAGCGGCGCAGGGAGAAGTGGAAACGCTTCCAGACCTTGCGCCCCTGTTCCCGCAGCTGCAGGAAACCCTGGACCTCGGGGCAGCTCCCAGAGTTGAGGAAGTTCTGGGGGAAACAGGGGATGAGGGGCACGGCAGGGGGCACAGCAGGGACCCCATGGCACAACAGGGACCCCATGGTAGGGCAGGGATCCCACGGCACAATGGGGACCTGATGGCACAGTGGGATCCCCATAGCGTGGCAAGATCCCTGTGGCACAGTGGGGATCCCATGGCACAACAGGGACTCCATGGCATGGCATGGACCTCATGGCATGGGAGGATCCCCATGGCATGGCACAGTGGGGTCCCCACAGCACAGTGGGGTCCCCGTGGCGCGGCTGGGTGCGTACCTGGATGAGCTCAGAGTGAGCCATGCTCTTGTTGGCCTCCAGGCAGCTGGACACCATCACCTCAGGGAAGAGGGACTGCTGGGGGGCACAAGGGGTCAGGGGATCCCCATGGGGTGCTGGGGGTCCCTGTGGCATCCCCACGTCCCCGCCACGTACCGCGTTGCTCTTGAAGAGCTCGTACTTGGCGTAGTTCTTGCGGAAGACGAAGCGGCTGTCAGCGCCTGGGAGCCAGGAGCTCTGCACCTCCACCACGGCCTCGTGGTCCTCCAGGCACCGCTCT
>NW_010163628.1:0-853 GCF_000695765.1 Mesitornis unicolor
TGTCTTCCCACTTAGGGGACTGGGTACCCAGGAGTATTATTACTGGTTTTCCTACTAAAGGCTGAGGCAAAGAAGGCATTAAGTACCTCAGCCTTTTCTTCATTCCTGGTCACTATGCTTCCCCCATATCTACTAGAGGGTGGAGACTCTCCTTAGTTCTTCTTTTGTTGCCAATGTATTTATAGAAACCCTTTTTATTCTCTTTAACAACACTAGCTAGATTAAGTTCCAGCTGCACTTTAGCCCTTCTAATTTTCTCCCTGCACAGCGTTACGGTAGCCTTGTACTCCTCGTGAGATGCCTGCCCCTTTTTCCAAAGATCATAAACTCTCTTCTTTTTTCCTGAGCTCCACCCATAGCTCTCTGTTCAGCCAGGCCAGTCTTCTTCCCCTCTGGCTCTTTTTCCGACATACGGGGACAGCCAGTTCCAGCGCTTTTGAGAGTTCCTTCTTGAAGAGTGTGCAACCTTCCTGGACTCCTTTGCCTTTCAGAACTGCCTCCCAAGGAACATTGTCAACCAAGTCCCTAAACAGGCCAAAGTCTGCCCACCAGAAGTCAAAAGTGGCAGTTCTGCTAGCTCCTCTCCTTGCTTCTCCAAGGACTGAAAACTCTATCATTTCATGATCACTATGCCAAAGACAGCCTCCAACCATTACATCGCCCACAAGACCTTCTCTGTTTGCAAACACCAAGTTCACAAGGGCATCTTCCCTTGTCAGTTCCTTCACCAACTGTGTCAGGAAGTTATCTTCCACACACTCCAGGAACCTCCAGGACTGTTCCCTCTCTGCTGTGTTATATTTCCAGCAGATATTTGAGAGTTTTAAGTCCCCTACAAGTACAAGGGGAAGCA
>NW_010163629.1:0-1118 GCF_000695765.1 Mesitornis unicolor
AACATGTGTACACCACTGGTACAGGCGACTCAGAGCTTGGTCAATTTGAAGAAGCACTGAAAAAGCTGAATGTCATAGCTGAACTTCTTTAAGTTGCAAATCTCAGACAAGCTTGCCCTTCTTTTTCATGAAACATGGGGTCTGCAAACAGCCTCTGTCTCCCCAAAGGCTCTTTGAAGACGGTTATGTTTATATCTTCTTTCCCAACTGACAACTTTGCCCACATATGAAATGAGTTGTTATGTGTTCCTATGCTGAAAGAACATTACCAAACTGATCTGGAAAGACTTACTTTACAGGAAGGCAAGAGACAAAGAACAGAAGAAAAATCCCTGGTGAGGAGCACAGAGGATTCAGGCTTGCGTGCACAGTGATGGTCTGGTCTCTAACCAAAGGGGCAGCTGCCATTCCGCGACATCGAGCACTGTAAGCTGCGATAGACGAAATCCCAGAATCGCAGCAGAAACAGAGCTGCACATAGCATGGCTGCAGGTCTCATAGGACACACCATCTGCATGCTTTTGAACAAGTTGGGACAGAAGTAGAAGCAAAGACATGTCTCTTGTAGAGACACGCTTTTTTTATAATGAGCAAACAAATCAAGAATAATTAGAAAATATGTGGGTTAGCATGTTAACTGTCTTCCCAGTAGACTGCAATTAGTGTATCCTTTACATTTCTAAGGGCATCAGTCTCTAGTTAGTTGCTCTTGTAAATGCAGTTGCTGTTCTGTGTGTCTGCAAGGCACTCAGCAATGTGGGTGCCCTCGGCTTATTTCCACTTGCTTTGCACCTTTTGCCACCTGAGTGGCATCATGGAACAAGCCCCATGGGCATGGCAGGCAATGCAAACTGATACAAAAATTAAACAGTTCAAAACTGTCTAATTTTACCTCCAGAACCTACCAAACAACAGTATGTTTAAAGCATGCAAATTCTGAACACTGTACACTCCCCAAATTACTTCTGAGTGACAAAAGAAAAGCAAAAACACTGACAGGGTTTGGTAATGGTGCTCTACAATGGCCACATCTCATTCATTCTTCAGGCCCAGAGCTACATATGCAGGTTGTAAGGGACACAGAAGTGTTGCCTCTAAGCAGGCCAGCCAGAGAGCTT
>NW_010163630.1:0-6950 GCF_000695765.1 Mesitornis unicolor
TTCTGTGATTCTGTGATTCTGTGAATTGTGCATGAGGTAGTTTGTTACTTCAGAGATTTTAAGAGGCAGAATAACTGCATTTGTGAATATGCCCAAGCATAGCTCAGACTTCCCCAAGTAATGAGCTTTTAAAGAACAGAATTTTCCCTTGGGTTTATTTTTTCTCTTCTGGCTGATTCTTTTGTCTGGACTACGGTAGCTGTAGGCCAGTGTCTAGAGAGTCATGTCATTTCCTAGACAAAGTTAGCTTGCATAATTCTTTTACATTTAGCTGATTTATTATGGGTTATTTCTGTGTGTCTTTCATAATATTTGGAATTGTAGTTTATGGCTTTCATAAGGGAAAGCATGCAGTCCCACATGTTTGTGTCTCTTTATTACATCAAAGAAGAGGCTAACAGCAGTGCACTCTTTTCATACGTTTTTGTTTGCTTTATTGTTTTTTTCTGAATTCACTACAAATCAGTGTCCAGTCTGGGTAACTTGACTATGAACTTCTGTCCTTTAAGATGCTTGGATTTCTTTGGTGTTTTTACCTTCACTCTGAATGTCCTAGGTTTACAACAATTACAACATGCCCACAATGGATTTACCCAGTTGCTCTCCAAAACTTAACTCCCTCCTAACACAGTTACTTTCTATGTATGGAAATTTAGATTTAAAAATACTGAAAGTAATAAAAAGACATGATGTAAAGCTTTGTTCCAGCCTGCTTGGTTTCATCTACTGTGTTTCTTAACTTGGAGGAAAAAAGCCTAATTTCCTATTTCTGCTAATTTAACTACTTCACTATTTTCTTATAGCTAATTTTCCTCATTTGCAAAAGCACTTCATTAGTGTTATGTATTTTTATTGCTTTCCAGGAATCAAGTATCAGCCTTGCCAGACCACAAGGACATCCTTAAAGCTCAAGACCTTTCTGTCATCATCAAAGCATATGTGCTTGTGACATCCTTAACACCTCTGCGGGCATTCATTCATTCAACTGCCACTGTCTGGCATCCACCCAAGAAGAAGCACTTTTCCGTAAAGGTAAAACGTTTAATTTCTTAATTTTTCCATCTTTCAGTTAAAGTACACAGACAGAAAAACAGATAATCTCTTTCTTCTCTTTTACCCCTTCTTTATTTGCAGTCCACAACTGACTGAGTATTCTCTTAATGTAAAACTTTAATTTCTCAGAAAAAGTGGGATTTTCTTCATGAAGAGTTGCCCTGTGCAAGTGGGGGTTATGAAGGGCTCCGGAATTTGCTTGCCTCAGAGTCCATTTTTACTGGTGACATTTGACAGCAGTTGCAAGGTTGGGATTTTCTCTAAAGCATAGCAGTGGGGGTCCTGTCATGCAGTAATGTCTTTTTCTCGGATATTGACAGCATTGTAAAAAAGGAAAGTAAACATTTAAAATAGTTTGTTTAGATTTCTTTCTTAGGTGCAGTGAAACAGTATGGAGGAGGGTCAGGGCACTTCTAAATAACGGGAAGGAAGTATACCATGGAGAGGGTGGACCTCCCGTTGTCTCAGTTTTATGAAGAAGGATGTTTCATGTGTGCCTTAACTGGATTAACTCTGGACATCTCCATGTGCCTGAAGAGACCTCTGTCTCTCCATGTCTAGTTTGCTCAGCAGTCTTATGAATTTCCAAACATGCAAGGAACTGTGCTTGCAATAGGGCAGCTTTCTGTGAAGGAACTACAGTTCTGTGGCTGCTCCTTTCCTTTTCAAGGAGTAAGGTCACAAAGTAGCAGCGATTTCTTGAGGTCACATAGATCAGCTCCTGCAGCAGCCACCTGAGGATGGGTGCACTTTGCTCATATAGCCCTCTTGGGGTAGGAGCAGGTCTTGGTTTTGGATTGGTCTGAGTGTTGTGGAGTCGCTGTCAGGGCTCTTGATGATGCCAGCCATTTGGTATGTTCTACAGTTTTAGCTCTTGCAAAGCTAAGTGCCTAGTCTAAGCTCATTATCTAAATACAGTTATTGGAAACAGACAACTCTAGAGAACAAATCATCTCACTCAATTTAGAAACCCATTTTGTTATGAGATGAGCTTCCTGCTAAAACCATCTGCTTCCTTCCATGGGCTATGACAGTCTTACAGAACATGCCAAATTCTAGATTTTCAAAATTATGTGAGAGTAACCTACTTCTCTTTCTTTCGCCATTTGGAAGCTATGGAAGGCTATGGAGATATATTATTTTGCCATCTGTTTTCCTCTATTTACATTTAAGAAGACTAATGGTCACTCACTTTCAAACCTTGGCCTTCAGCTTTGGTTTATGTTTATTAAAATAACACAATGTCCAGGAGCATCGCTATCACAGCTTAAGTAGGGGCTACTTTAAAGGCTAGCAGTCATTAGTAATTGTGATATGGCTCTGTAAAATAATTCCCACTGAGGGAAGTCTGCTGAACAGGGTGCCAGCCACCATTTACAGAGCACTTTGGCAGCTGAAGAAGCAATAAAAATGATAGATAGAAGCAGCAGCACAACTACAGTAGTTCCAATCTGGTCACTGCTGCTGTGGTGTTCTGTCTTCCATAGCTTTAGGCAGACTTGTCAAAATGGCAAGAAATAAACAAAAAATAGGCACCACAGGGAGCACATTTGTAGTGATGTATAGATTGAAACGCAAATTATCAAAATGGTGAAAAGTGGGGTGTATAAGACTGTCTCTCAACATACAGAACGTGGCCTTTAAATAACCTGGGAGGGGTCAGGGAGTCTCCAGAAGTGAGACACCGGGAATTCATGGAGGGGCCATGATTTGAATCCTTTGGGATGAGATTACATCAAGTTTATCATAAACTTCATGGAGCCATCTCTTGTTGCCAGTGGGATGTACAATCCCAGGAGAGTGATCTCCTCTGCCAAAGTAGCCAGTGAGGCTCTGCATGTTTGTACCAGCCAAGGAACCTGGTCCAGAAAGCTCCTAAGCTTTCAGCTTCTGCCAGCTCTATTGTGTAGAAAGGAGAATTGCTTGTTACGTTGTGAAGATTCAACCTGTCAATACTCAATAAAGACAGAAAGGGTCTCTAAGACTTGTTCTGAATACACACTGGTGTCACTGGGGACAGAACGTGCCTACAGAGGAGACTTTACTCTGTAAGAAGTTGCTAGTGTTTGATGTGTTTTTCCCCAAGAGCAGCTGACCGATTTTTTTTTCCACAACAAACAGATGAGAATAGTTTTAATCTGCTGCATTGCCATCACAGATGTGCTGCTTTCAGTAATGCAGTACAATAATTTAGAGACCTTCTCAGTGTATATAGGCCTCTGGTCAGCAAATTTTTTCATATCAGTATAATTAAACTATTATAGATCAGAAATTTATCCACAATTGTGGTTAACTTGGATATAACATTAATATCACAAACTCAGTATGTTAAGTTTAAAATTTGATCCCTTGCATACAACAACCCTTGTGGTTGCTAGAAGTAACCAGAATGTGGTATATATGAAGGAGAGATTTTTTAAAAGTCTGAAAATGGAGTACCAGGTGATATAAAATTATTAGATAAACTGTGTAAAGAAAAAACAAGGGATAAATGAATTAGATAATACTGCATTCTCCACTGCTTGTTTGTTAGTCACTATTGTAAATTATTTTTACAACTTATATTTGCTTATCCTAATCTTAGCGTCAAGACTTCAGAATGACTCTTTGAATAAGCATTGGCCAAATGGCAGTTCAGGAAGAGTTCAAATGTGTTTTGCTCACCAGCTGCCAGGTTTTCTCTGGATTATACATATTTTAGTATCTCAGGTCAGAAAGCAAACGAAAGTAAATCCTGAGCTGGCATGAGGATTCTATGTGTAGTCAAGGGGTGGCAAAAATGTGACTTTAGCTTTGGGCCCTGGTTAGGAAGATGCAGGAGATGAAGAGGAGATGGTGGCTTTCTGCCACACAAATGTTTTGATACAAAACTTACGTAACAGCCTTATTTCCTTGAGGAAATATGGAAACGCCTTATTTAGACCATCTGTGCGATGAAAAATTAATAATAAAATAGAAACTTTCTGTTTTGCATATGGTAGCAATTAAGGGGTGGGTCTCCGTCAATATATGCAATACATCCCTTTGTGTTAATCAACATTATGCATGTTTACTGAGCAGAAGGCTGCCCTTGAATAATTTTCTGCTTTATAGAAGCTGGTGTGCAAAACAGTAATTTATGATTAATTATCTCAAAGTTTAACACACTGCTTCCTTTGCCCTGCCATTAACCTTTCCAACCTGGTCCCCATTCTTAATGAAGGTTGCACTTTTGTAGACTGTAGTGGTGCCACGTCCTACGTTACCTGGGAAGGCTCCTCTGTGCTGTCAGCAGCTTCCCACGGCCCCCCACTCTGGCTCCCTGTCCTTTCACTCATCCAAAATAGATGGTCAGGTGCCTGCTGGATTTGAATTCCTTGACTGGTGTTCTTGCATAACCCTCTACAACCTCAGCTGATACTATGCTCTTAAGTGATTTTCCAGTTGTGCAGTGAGGTAAACGTAATTTATTAAAGTCATTTGCTGTTAAGCTTGCTACAGTTAAGTCACTATAAGTATTGCTGAAATTGTCTCTCTGTGTATTAAGCATTTGAAAACTTGAATAAAGAGAAATATTTTTTATACTTAACATATATGCAAATAAAACTGGACCCTCACCTACCCAGGAAATATATCTTTTAATAAATATGACGTGAATGTCTGGCTTAGAGCCGAACACTGTGAAAATTAGGTTGCAGTATTGCCCTCAAGTGGCCAATTTTGATACTACTTCAAGAAACAGCCACAGATATTTAATGTGAGAGATTGCAAAGATACACGCAGATAAAGAGCAAAATACTTAGAAACAGCAGAAAGGCTCAGAATTTTTTCCATTTGTTTTAATTTTGAATTCCATATTTTTCCCCTGTCACTTAGAAGGAGAAAATATAAAAGATAATTACCATCAACTATTAATCAATTAGATTGCAGGATTATTTGGAAATAAAATTAAATTTGTTCGTTGGGTTTTGTAAGAGTTTAGCATATGCATTTCACTGTTCTTGCAGCAGCCTGTGTAGAAAATAAAATGCTGTAATGTTCTTCTTCCTGGAAGACTGAGCATAAAATTAATGCCATCTCTGTTTTCTGTCCTCATAGTATCTAGAGCCCTATCATTTCTCTTTTCTGTCATATAAGAACAAAAGTCTGTCTGGGCTGTGGGAAATCAAGGACATGCTTAGTCTGACATTCTGTTTCTGACAACAACCAGGCAAGAAAGCATCATGAAACTGTGTAACAGGACAATCATAAAGTGCTACTCGTCCCTGGGCAGACTACAGCTATTTCTGGTAGCCTTCAAGGTTAGAAATGCAGAACTGGAAGTGGAATATATATCTTTATTTTTAATAAGCTCCAGTGGACTTTTATGCCATGCAGTTCTCTACTAGATTTTTTAATTCAAATGCTTTTGTTCTTTTCAACATCCTACAGCAATGAGACTCTACAGATTATTTATGTGTTGCTTGAGAAAGAATATTTCCTTTAAAACTTCTACCATATTACTTAATCACATATCCTTAATTCTTAAGAGAAGAATGACTAACCCTTCCTTCTTTATTATCTCCATGTCTATGCCAATCTGTCATGCAGTGAACAGATAAAGTTAAAATTCTACCTGGAGTTCTTTTCTGCCCTTCTCATTATGAACATCCCAGTTTAGCTAGTAAGAGCTCTGGACTAATAACATGTGGATATGTAATAAGTAAGCCTCCATTGTTATCCAGGCCCTTAGCTCTCTCCTTTTTTCCTGGTCCACAGATGCTCTTGCTCTGGCTGTTCAATCCAGGCAGCTTTGTAAGGATGTCTCTCTGGGTCTCCCAACTTTCCTAGACCTACTTCCCATTATCCCAATTCTTCTCATCTTTCCCTTTTTGCTTTCCAAATTCATTAGTCAAGCTGATCCACAGAGAGCTGGGAAATGCTGTTAATAAACCACCTTTACTTTTCCACTAAGAAGTTGGTGCTGGATTGGGAAACCATTCTTACTTCAGTGTTAGTCAAAGGACCTAATTTAGTGGTTGCTGAAGGTAGTCAGCAGCCTTTTGTCTTTGCAATTTTGGTCTTAAGAGGAAGGAAATGTTTCTCAGATGGCCTTTTCGCCTCCATGTGAATATGTTAGATAAGTGTTAAGGGACAAGAGTTGGTTTTGTCCTAAACTATTAAATTACATCTCTGTAAAAAAAAATATTTAAAGAAAAAGATATACATAAGTGAGAAATTTACTGTATAAAATATCAGAACAATACCATGATTTCCCCCTTCATCAAATGCCATGTTAGAACTGCAGATAAATGGCACATCATAACAATAAATCAGGGTTGGGATAAACAGACCTACCTAAAGCTGACACTATAAATTTTGATAAATTACTGCACTCTTTTCTCTGTGATGTATTCTGGAACCGCTGTTTTGATTATAGGTACATTTTCCTCCCTTTACGCATCTCACAACTTTTTCTATATACTGTGATCTGTGGAGAGGTCTGCCTGTGCTAGCAAGAAATATAGGAAATAGCTTCATTGCAAAATAAATTATTTCTGGCCTTGTATGTGGAATCAGTCTGTATTCTTGCAGATAACTCCATACGGATAGTTAAAGGGATTTTTGTTTGTGTGTAAAAGAGTATTTTTGCATCTATGAATGACTACTTACACCCAAAAGTATTTGGACATGGTGAAGAAATTTAGAAATATAGATCCAGTAAGAAGAATGAATGTACAAAAATGGACTGAGATTAGACAGCGTATACTGAAATGTATCAGAGATAGATTGAATTGATTCAAGTGAAAACATCCTCAGCTATTTTCAAGGACAGTCAATTACCTTAAGTCTTTTGAGACCCTGCAGATCCAATTGATTAGAAAGAGTGCAAGAGCTCTGATACATAGCAGAACAATCTGGAGAAGACACCTTTCCCT
>NW_010163630.1:6981-31974 GCF_000695765.1 Mesitornis unicolor
TAATTTCTGGAAACCAATGCTTTGGTCCCTCAGACATAAACCTTGCTTTCAAATATGATCCTGATCACTTTGTCTGCTCTTAGTTTTGAAGACTACAACTAGGAACAAGCAAGGTCCTTTCAAAATCTATTCATACAAATCCTGTAAAGTATGATGCACCAAATCCCAAACTGTAAACCTCAAATTACACTTAATTACTCAGTAGCCCCAGTGTCCTCTTACCGTCTATCTCCTTGCCTCTTGGCTAAATTCAGAGCTCAGCTGCACCTCCAATGGTGAGATACTGTTGCAGGGAAAAACTGGGGAGTTCACCTTGTTTAATCAAAACCAGGATAGAAGTGGCCAATTGATAGTATGTAAGCAACTGGCAACCAGTAATAATAATACACTCCCTATCACTTTCAGTAGCAGAACAGGTTAACCGTGATACAAGACACATAATAAATGTTAATAAACATTGCACATTTCTAAACATCCTTCTGCACATACCCTCTGAAGCTGTAGTCACACCCACGTGTGATGTTTAGAATGTGCAATGTTTATTAACACACATTTACCAGGCCCTATATCACAGGCAGCACAGGTTACAAACACAGCCCCACTCTCCTGGGATGCAGTTTCCCTTCTTTCATGCACTTCTGCTTGGAGAAGTGGGGACTCCAGCCCTGCATGTGCCCATTTAACAGGACCCATCCCCATTCTTACACCCCAGTGCAGTATAGACAGAAGCTGTGATGCCAAAGGGCTGACTTCTGGCAGTGTCTGACCAGGTTTTGACTGCTGCTGTTTCCACCCTCACAGTAAATTTTCATACTGTTTTTATATTATTTCCCAAGCTGACTCCTTCCTTGTTTCAGAAGTCACTTTGTAATTTCCTGGCTACTATTTAACCTTGCTGGTGGTCACCTTCCTCTTTATCATGAAAATTTTGGGACAAACATCCTCATAGACAGTTCTGTATATTCCAGGCAAACGGGTTTTGTTGTCCATGGGTGGGCTGTGTGGGCACTCCTGCAATATATCTCCTACCTGTTTTCAGAGTCTCATTTAGATTCCCTGTACAGTCACTGGAGGAACAGAACAGTTTTAGATTGCAATTAACGTCACCACTTTGAGGCGCCTACCTTAGGATGGTATAAATCATGCTCTTCAAGCGTCTGTGTTCTGTAGTGAGGTATAAAAGGAGCCTAGACATTTAACTTGTATATAGACGTAAGCCATTAGTCTTGTAGGGTGGCATTCCTCTATAGATTTTGGCACCTGGATGAATTGTCTTTAGGTGAGCTGTGTCTCCGAACACCTATTACAATAAATAGAAAGCTAATCAGTGCAGGCAGTGAATGTAGGTGTTTTAGGTTTGCATTTATTGTCGTTTCTAAGGTTAGTTAAGGAAAATCTTTCTTGTTTGTCTCATCAGGTGGCAAGACTGTGCTAGGACTGAGCTAGAAGGCAATCTCAGGAAGATCGTTACAGTTTGTTTTTGTACTTTCTCAGGGCAATCCTCAGCTGACCACTCAGCTAGCTGTCCAGGGCTGCCTCAGCCTCTCTCCTAAGAAATTCATTTGCAGAAAAATTGCCAGAGGAAAATCCTCTCAAGGGAATGACTGCAATCACCATAACATCCAGTCCTGTTGGTGCCACACTCTTCCACTCTCCTTGAGTCCCCATGATGCTGTGCATGAAGCTTACAAATCAGAATTCCTTTGTCAATTAAATCACATTTTTTCAGTGTGTCACGCCTTTAACTGATAGTTAAGTGTATTTTTGAGGAGCTGAACAGATCTACGTCACTGAGATCATAAACCTTATTTTAATGACTGCAGATTTTAAAAAGTGGATGTCAAAGCAGGTAGAGAAAAAACATTGTAAAATTAATATTGAGATAGTCAAATCTTTTTTGTCCCCTGTGCCTTATCTTAAAGCAAAAGTACTTATCAGTGAGCAAAAGGTCAATGAGTTAAAATCAGTCTTAAGAATATTTCCAGTTCATTCTGCCTTTAGAGAAAATGCATGCTTGATCCATGTAATCTAACTGCATTTATGCACTTTCTGAAAGGCATTACATATATACCTCTAACTATTTGCATCCAGTATGTGGATGAGCATCTTCAAGCTCCTGAGAAGTCTTGCAATTCTGTATACAATGGTGTCATTGTACAAAATATATGTGTATGTCTGCTTTGAGTTTTACAGCCTACTAAAATTTAATCTCTATTGCTCAGCTTAAAAATTTACCAGCAAGAGGTCAGCTTTCTCCCAGAATAATTTCCTGTGATTGCCACTGTTTTTTCCCATTCTGTCCTTGTGGTTTAGGGCTTGGCTGGCCACTAAATCCTGGACAGATGCTCTCTATTAACCCTTTCCCCTCCTTAAAAGAGAAGAAAAAAAAAGATAAGAGAGAGAGACTTTATGGGTTGGAAAATGAAACTATCAGGTTTAATAAAACTATAATACTAATACTACAGGATAATAGTGTAAATATGAAAATAATGAAATATATACAGATATGTGCAAATATATACAAAACCAATATAAAATCCTCCACCCACCCTCCCCCAATGATGAATACGTCACCAGAGGCTCTGCAAAGCAGGGCACTGGAAAAGTCCCAGATTGGATTCAGCAGCATGTGGGAGCAGGATGCAGGAACACATGAATCAGGATCAGAGGCAGACAAACCAGCAGGATTCTGCTCAGACGTCGCCTGTTGCAGCATCAAGATGTACGGAAGGGTCCAAGATGGAAGGGGTCCAGGATGAAAGAAGGGTCAAGACCCTCGTGATCCCTCAGCTTTATACTGAGTATGACGAATGTGGGATGGAATACCTAGTTGGTCAGTTTTCAGTCCACTTCCCCTCCTGTAGGCACAGACCTGGCACCCATGATGAAACAGTGGCCTTGGGATTATCAGTATACACTGTCTGAGAAAAAACCCATACTGCTAGTTTCAGCAAGTTCAGCCACTTAGAAGAGTCTGAGCTGAAAAGTAAAATCACTAAATAGAAAATTAGTTCTATTTAGCTCAAACCAGGACAGTCCTCTATTTTACTATAATGCTGCTTTTAATCAGGCTCAATCAATAATGAGATTGAATCTTGCTGGACAAGTAGTCTGTTTCCTCTGAAGGTGGCAAAACAAGCATCATTAGTGATCATCTCAAGTTACCTTCACCTCAGAGACTTTGATATTCTGCAGTTGAACACAGATATTTATAGTTCTTTGTTGGGCACACTCAGAAGAACATGACATTACTGCAGGTTTTCACACTGCTAATCCTTATTCTGTACATTTTCCCTATTAGTTGAGGAGAAACCTATAGAATCCGTAAGAGTCAAACCTAACCTGAACTGGTTTGAATAAGAATTTTTTTCGTGAGTTGGAATTTAACCTGAAGTATTCATCTCTTGTCTCTATTGGTCCTGAAACTGACTAAATATTTATTTTCAATCATTGGCTTAGAATAAACACTGTCCTAAAACCTGATATCCCCTAATGAGAACCTGTTGAGTGCTGTTTCTTTTCTAGGCTGGCTAAAGAGGGCTGTAACTAAAACGCAGTTCCTTGGAGAAGCCAGTTTTATTTTAATGCCTGTTGTGTTGGAAACAGTTTGCTATTATAGCCAACAGCATGCTGTGAGTGCAAATAGGGCAAATCAGCCTGTCTTTCATCAGTTCTGACTACAAATATATGCATAGTGTGTCCTTTGTGTTGAGGTGCTTAGGGATTGATTTATGGTGAGGAACAAATGAGCTAATGGGGCATTTTCTGTCCTGCTTTCCTTTCCTTCTAATAATCACCAACTTTCATTGGAAAATTCTGCAAATCCGTATCTTCCCTGTGCAGCAAAACCACACAGCTTCTTGCTTAGCCCCTCAATACCCACTGCGGATTTATGAAATTAAAGAAAAGGTAGAAGCTGGTATAGCAGGAGTGTGAGTGATCACAGAATCATAAAGTGGTTTGGGTTGGAGGTGATCTTAAAGATCATCTAGTCCAACACCCCTGCCATGAACAGGGACACCTCCCCCTAGACCAGGCTGCTCAAAGCCCCATCCAACCAAAGTCAGTTGAAGAACTACCATGCAGTTCCATCCTGGTGAGATTAGTCTTCATATAATATTTTAATTTAACATGAACAATTACATGGGACAATTTCACTCAGAGATTATTCTAAATCTGAACTGATTTGAAAAATGTACAGCTTTGTGTTCTTAATGTTTGTACTAGTCCGTGGGAGAAACACAACTTTGGTGATCTTAGACTTTGCAAAGCACAGACTCCTTCACAGCCAGTTGTGGCTATGAAATGGAGTGTGATCTGAGGATTTGCACAATCTCCAAGGTAAGTGTTTGTGGTCAAGGTCAAGTGGGACAGCCCTTGGCACAGTATGTTGACAAGAGAACAGGCTTTTACTTTGAGTATGCTGTTACCTACTGCTAAAGACAGAAGTGTTTGTGGTTTCCATTGCCTACAACCAGTTGGCAGCAAAAGGTTTTATCAAAGTGAGCCTAGACTGTGAGTGATATTTTTTAAAATCATTAATACAGAGTTTGTTGCTGATAAACTTATTTGTAAAAAAAGGATTCCTTCTCTACTGGTATGCTCCATGGAGCTTTTCATGCCTCTTTTCTTTATTGTGCAAATGAATAAGAACTGAAGTTTATATTCTAAGGCAATTTTTATTTCTACCAGCCTTTTCATTTATGATCTTAAGCATTGATTTACTGTAAAAGTTCAAAGATATGTGTAATCTCTTTCACAGCTGCAAAGGTTTTTTGAGATATTCTTCAAAAGCAATTCTCCCCAACAAGCCTTCAACAACATGAAGGAAGCTATAAGCAAACTGCTACTTATAACTGAGGTCTTCAGTGAATCATCTGCCTCAGGACCAAATTCTTTCAATCAGTAAGTAACTTGCAGTGGTCATTGCTATGCTTTTGTCAGTATAACTCATTAGGACAGAACAAAAACAGAGGATCCATGACTCCTAAAATAACAAAATCTCCTCTCTTTCATACTTCCTTTTAGAATAAAGTGAGGATGTGCTGCATTTAGGGAGTAAAGCTCTTCAATATCCACAGTGTTTCTAGTCTGTGAAAAGGTTATGATGAACACCTAGGACCAGATGCTGTGTTCTGATGAAGTGTTTCAGGCAGCACAAATGAACAGAAACCACTCACAATTGGGCTAGTCCTAACATATATAAAGCTGTATATCCCTTCAGTGAGCCCTCTGTCATATGTCAAATATTTAAAGTTAGAATAGCCCAAACAGTTCAGAGCTGGCTGTGGCAGGCGATCTGTACAAGAGATGCTGTTGAATACTTTATGAATGTACCTTATGAACTATTCCTAGGCAGCAACAGTCACATTTACCTGAGTGTTAAATCATTGTAAGCACTTCTGTTAAGAGTGTTACAATTCTTACACATAAATCAGCTGTTATTATGTAATATTTTTATTAATTCAAATTAATATTTGTTCTATATACATTATGTCATATTCCTGACATTTTTATGGTAAATAGTAAATAAGTTACTGTTTATTTACATTTAGTTACTATTTATCACATCTAAATGTTTTATAAAGCTATTTGAGATCCCAGGTGTTTTAGTAGCGATAACATAAAGCTCATAATTTGGAAGTTGGGAGTAAAGCTTACATTGTGAGTGGAGAGGGTAGTGAGGATTGGAGGAGTGTAACTGGGATGGAGCTGTTTTGACAGTGGTACATACTCTAACATTTTTTTACCAATGGAATGGATATCTTTTGTTCACATAACCCAAGACTTGCTTGGAGCTCCTGGCCCATGCCTTCAAACTTACCCATAGTTGCAGCACAGCTCTTTGGCTTCAATGAGCCCAGAGACTTTCGCCATATATCGCCCTCCAAATGTCTTCACAGATTTTGCAGGGTCTTGTTCTCATAAAAAGGCATTTCTTCCTCCAGTACAGTTCACTTCCCTCACTGATTTCAAAGTCAACCATACAAATACACCTTAATATAGCAGTGTTTTCATCAGCTCACAATCTGACTCCATCTGTATTTAATGCTGCTGGCTCTTCTCAGAAATTTTATTTAGTCTGTATCGCATGATCTCTCTTTACCTATGTGTGTATATGTTCTCTGGACCCATATGTGTATGTCATTGTAGTGTGTATTTCACAATAGTAACTAAAGTCACTGAATCTGATACTTGTTATATTTTATTTCAGATGCAGCCAATGTTTTCAAATGTTAACCTTTGACATTGGATTTGGCACATCCATATACCCAGTAGTTCTTGAGGTGAGAAAAATTACACAAATTATTGCTTGACCCAAAAGACTTGCACCAAAAAGAAAATAGCATGGAACATCTCTGAGAGTTACCCTCAAATCTCTGAGAAAGATATAAATAAAGAAATATTAATTTTGCCTAAAAATGGAGAGTACCTATGGGAGAAACCAGTTTTTAAGGGGCAGAGTTCCTGTGACAAAGTTCACCACACCATTGAAGTGTGCAAACCTGCCAGGGTAAGTGTTACAGGTCTATCAGCCCTACCTAATATCAGCAAAACAGAATCCATAGTAAGCATTGCATGCAAGTAGAGTAAGATATTAACTGTGGCAAAACAAAGATGAAGGGAGGGCATTAAAATACCACAGCTGCCTTTATTGCAGTTAAAGCTCTCCATGAATTGTACTGTACTTCTTCAATTCATCACCTGCTTTGACCTCCACTGTGCTGCCTTCTTTCCTGGATGGTCCTCAAGGCCTGCAAAAACAGAGAAATGTGACCTGTGGCATAAAGTTCCTGTGCCAGTTTTGTACCACTCCAGCCCCAGAACAGCCTGGCCAGAAAAAAGACTGTACTGCTTTCCAGCTGCTTATTACCCCATATATGCATACAAATATGTATATAACTGCATATATAAAATGTTTTTCCATATTTATGATACACAAAAGGCAAAATAATACTATTATATATATTCTGGAAAATTGCAGAACACTTTTAAAATTAATCCTCAGTTAAAATCTGTTCAAGTTTCTAGTAACAACAGTAAAGTCAGCCTCTGCATCCTTCACAAAGCAAAGATCCTTTGAACAAAGGACAGATGTACATATGGAAGAAAGTTTGCACAGCTTAAAATATGCATGAAGACAATATTTTTATCTAGTCTGACAAGACTTGTTTAGCTAGTATAAGAAAGGTTACACATCATAACAATTTAATACTTATATCCTAGGCTGTAAAAAAATAATCTCAGCTTAAAAACCTAAACACAAAGCTTAATGTTTACCTGCCTGTTTATATAACTACCATCTGTAATTCATAAATAAATGTACATTAAATCAGTAGTGTTTAAAAGCCTCTTATGAAAATAAAAATTACTCTAAAAAACAACAGTTGATAATTACACTGACATTTGACTTTGGATAGTATCTCTTGACAACTGTAGTATGCACACACCCCATGCAACCTAAAGTTATATTTGTGTTTATGCTAAAATACTAAGTTATTCATATTTTATAAACATGTGTTTACTCACTGTGTTTAGATATTGAAAAATGTATAGCTTCGACTGTACTAACTCCTAAACACCTGATAGAGTGGTGTTAACATACAAGCTGACATTTTCCTTTTTTTTAATCAAATTTCAAATCAAACATTAAAAAAGCTCTCACATGAGAATGCAATGTTTCACTCCGTCCGCTGGAGGTCAGCAAACATTGTGCAGTGCAGTTACAGCATTTGCTCTATTATAATCCTGCCTGCTTTCCTGGTGTTATTGTGACTTCCTTGTATAAATATTTCCAGTGTGATATATGTGGTTATGGGAAGACCGGACTTGATATTCAGAATACAAATTCTTACATTGTTTTCCAACAGGTGCATGAAAACTTTGACTTTCAAGATGAGGATGAATCAGATATTCAGGACCAAACTTTTAAAGAATTTCTTTTTGAAGATACTTTTAAATTTCTCTTGTCTAATATATCCTCAACATCTTTTTTCATAGAAGCTTTACAAAAAATATATGGATCAACTGTAAGCAAGGTAGTTCATTACACTTTTTCTTATTAATTGTGGAAATTGAAAATACTTCATTCTGAATTGTATGCCTTTATGACATTATTGGTACCAACTTATAGAATGAAGTATTTATCTAATCAAAGCTTACTGTTACTGAATTCTGGGGAAGTCATGAATAAAACTGTAATTATATTAAACAATGGAGTTTTCTTTAATAAAAATTCCACTCTCAAATTATGTCACTCCCCGTAGTACAGTGCTTTAAAGAGATATTTAAAATATTGTAAAGTAATTTCCCAACCATTTTTATATAGTATTTTTAATACTGTATTTTTTAATATATAGGTTTGTATGTTTTCTTAAACTTGGAACTGATTAAGTAGATTCATGAGCATCAGAATTAAATTTTGTTTCCTGCAGCTTTGTGTGTTATTCTGAATACAAGATTCCACTACAATTTTTTGCATTTATAGGGTCTGTATAAAGTTTGTATCACTTATGAAATGTATTTCTGACAAGCTAGGAACTCCTTTAGCAGTATTTCTCCTAGTGTGGGCACTTTTGACGGAGCATTTCTGGGGAGTCCCTTGCTTGCATGACTTACAGGAACTACATTATCTTTGCGACTTCTGCCTCTCAGGCAGGTGTGACTAAAACAGGGTCATGCGTCCAAATTTAGGACAGGGTAAAGTGGGAAGCTGCAGACACACAGACACATACAATATAGTTATCTAGGTTTTCTGTAGAAGGCCTGGCCACATTTCAAACTGCCCACTTCATTGTCTATGCTTCATGCAGTCTCTTGCCATTATGATTTCCATGGGTTCTTTCCTACACAAAGTGAATGCACAGTCCACTTTATTCTAGGCTGAGAAATGGGAAAAGCTACCAAGGAGCTGGCTTGACATGACTTTGGATGAGGATAGGGCAAGTTGAGAGCTGCTGTAACTTGTTCTTTTGATCACCAAAGAGATTGTAGTCTAATGAAAGCACATTGCTTTTCATGTGATTTCCTGAGAATATGCTGCCCTTTCCTTCATAGGATGGAACTCACCACAAAGAAGATGAGCAATGTTTGTCTTTAGAAGAGATAAATTCAATGATTACTTTCATAAAGGAGCTGAAGAGTCTTGGACAATTTGAGCTGGTAAAATAAAGAGGAATTTGTTGTAGTAGATACATATTTTATGTAAATCTCTTAACATTTCTTGTTAATTAACATTCTTTGCTGTCTCTAGCACATGCATTAGACAAGATGGGCAAGGAAGCAGGGAGATGACTGTCATGTTGACTTTATTTTGGTGGATTTTTAGAATTCAAATTAAAAAAATACAGAAATAAAACAGAGTCTGAGTTGAGGATTCATTGAAAAAGACAGCTAAAGCAGAAACAGAGACCAGAAAATAGAATGAAAGAAAAAGGGGGAAAAATATATGACTAATGAGTTGGTAAGAAAATAAAATTATTATTAAGCAAAGCAGATGTGAATGGAAGAACTGGAGACAGCACAACATTGATATCATGACCAGAGATGAAATACTGTCAAAAAAAGCAAGCGGAATATGTAATATGTCATCTTCTTCACACTTCAAGTGAGTTCTTTTTTGGAGAGCAGAGATGGAGGAATAACAGGCAGTGTCTGTGAACAGGCATAGCAATTAATGAGGGAAATGATGAGTATTGGGGAAATAAAAGATCTGCAACTGGATCTATAGTTCAGAAAGTCTGTATGGCAACAGGATTTCTTCTGGACCTCCTGGATGATTGTTAGAGTTTGAGACTGATGAGGCTTCCTGAAGATGGATAAAGTTGTCTCCGAAATAAAATCAAAGGCAAAGGAATTAGACCTCCATGTCAGTACTAGTAAACCCAAGTTATCGGGCTGAGCAAGAGAGTATTTTCTACACATGTGGGAAAGAGTATTAATAAAAATCCATCAGCATGCTATATACAGTCTTCTGATAATTTCTTACTTCTTTACATTTTACAAATACTACAACATGTAGTCTCTAATCAGTGTCTCACTTCTCAGCTTTTCCCTTCTCCTGCACCCAAGATTCAAACTCTACTGCGCGACCTTTATCACATGGTAGACCCAATGAGACGGCTTGGTTCAGTCCTGACCCTGCATTGGTTGCTTTCCAGTTTACTTGAACAATTCCAGTTAATGACTGAAGAGGCACATACAAATCTTTCAGAATGGTAAGATAGCTGTTATATATGTTCAGGAGTAGTTTCTTGAATGATATTAATTGCAGTAGTTCCAGTGAGCACCATAAAACTTAATCCTTCAGTAGATGTAGGTGGATTTACAACAATTGTGATGAAGATCCACCATCCCATAATGGTGTACTGTCAGCCATTCTGCTCTGAGAGTTGCAGCTAGGTTTCTACATAGGACAGTTTTGCCCATTTACTTCACTTTCCAATAGAAAGGATTTGGGTTAAAAACTTAACTGAAGCTACAGGAAAATTTTTTTCTAAGAAATATGAAGTGAATTATGTAGAAGGTTTCTGAACAACTGTAAACTCAAAATTAGGACTGCTTACCATGGTTAAGACCATCTTTTAGTCTATTCAACAATTAGAAGCCAAAATGTAAAGAAAATTTAAAATTTCAGGAGGATATTTTTCCAGAAGAGAGTAATAACTTTGAGTGGCTCTAAATTTTCTGTCCAACAAGAGACAGGCCAAATTTTAACTCTTTTTGAAAAACTAGAAAAATATTTTAATGACAAGAAGGTTGGATCCATTAAGCTTCTGGCAAGAGATTTTAACCTTCATAAGGACAGAGGGAGGGAGAAAGGAAGGGAGGAAGGAAGAAAGGGAAGAAATAAAAGAGGGAGTAAGGAATGAATGGAGGGAAGGAGAACAGTTGTGGTATACTATATGTTTAGTGTAAAATTTGTAAAAATTGTATGTAAAAATGTGTTTTCAGAGCTCATTCTCTCCTGGTTAATGATGTTTCATATACATGTACTCCATACTTCTTCACTGACTACAAGCATATATTATTTTGCAAATGAGAGCTTGAGAATGGAGGAACATTCAAAAATATGTGTGCTCCATCCACTGAGTCTCCAGTAAAATGTGCAAAAGACATTATTTTGTAGATTTTGCTTGGACAATGTCATAGTGACTATATAAGGCATCTGTAAGATTTCTTGTTTTAATTTTGTTCCTCATTGAATCGGCTTTCAGCAAGACAATAGTAAACTGTATCTTTCTTTGCTTATCTGTACAGTGGAGCTTATGCTTTACCACTGTGCTAGGTAACTGTTTATTAGTGTTTTGAAAATACACAGTTCTATGAATGCACTAAGTATTACTGTTGTTACTGCTGGCTACTCCATGAAAAGTAACTCAAAGATGCAGCTGCTTGCATTCGTGTATAAGCCCTTACCCTTTTGCCAAAATATTTAGGTTTGCATATCAAAGCATACCAACCTTTAGCAGCTTTCTGTTCTAATCTAAGCTGTGCTACTCACTCACTTTGAGCAAGCCCCTTGGCCTCTTTTTTTCCTTCCAGCTGAACATTATTGTATGTGTATAAATATGTACAAGTACTGTAACCTTTCTCCAGGGCATAGGCCAGTCTGCTTCTTTGCACTATATTTTTCTGCAATGGCTAGGTTAATAACACCATTCTGTTCATTCACTGTATAAAAAACTCGTGTGTTTTGACATTGCTAAATCATAATCTTCCTCTTCTATAGCTACGTGCATGTGATGGTGATGCATGTGTCAGATATGCATGTAATTATACTTAATTGCAAGGAAGAAAGAGCTTAGTAGAGCTTACTCCCCAAACAATTCAGGTATGCATTCTCTTTGACCTCTGAGTAATCTTTTTTGCAATTTCCAGCTCTGATGAGTTTCTATATCAGAACACTTTTCCTGAACGTATTCAGTTAAGGCCAGGTTGTTCAATGGGTGTATTTAACAGTTCTTATTTCTCTGACTATGCAAAATTGGTATTTTCATTTACAAAATCCAGTCATTTGCATAGCTGACTGTCCAACCAGACAAGCCTGGATACTTGTGGGAAATATAATGACTTCTGACTTAGGTCTTGCACTGTTCATGCAGTTCACTGATCATGAGTCCGTTGGATGGAGACAGGATTTAAAGAAGTTTCCTGGTCTACTTTTCTTAACCCTTTTCATCTACATGACTACTATTGAAACTTTCAATGGTTTTAGTGAACTCTCTGAATTACTTCCACAGGAGAAGCAAGAAGAGCTCTAGAAACTCATCTCTGACTGTAATGAAATGGTTACAGCCTAGGTGAGAATGACCTTCTCAGATATATTGGTATAACATATGACAAAGTTCCTTAAAAGTGATGGAGTGGTACTACCTAACAAGTGCACTGAAGTAAATTTTCTGCATTGTTTGTGCACTGTTTTTCAACTCTGTGCAGTTTCAACTTGTAGTATGACTAAGATGTACATCATTACTGTCTTTTAGAATAGGGGCTATGAAGTACCATAGCAAGTATGTTTGGCTGTGTCAGACAGCAGAGTAGCATGGGAGGATCAGATTAGTGAGAAAAGCTAACCCTTCTGTATTTGCATAACACAAAAGTCTAAGCAAGTCTATAAAGTTGCAAATGCTTTTACGAAATCAACAGTTAAATTTGGAAAAGTGTTAGTAGCTTCCCATATGCAAGCCCTTTGTTAGGTCAAGATAGAAGCAGTAAGTCCTCAAACTGAATTTGAGTTGAAACTAATTTCTTGGAGTTTAACTTGGTCATGCTCATCACCTGGGCAGTTTGGGAAACAAACATGGTTTGGACAAGAGAAGACAACAGCAAGGAAGTCTGGATAAGATCACTGATCTGCAACGGGAGGAATGAGAGACAGAGGGAAGGAGAGAGACAGTTGGGATTAAATGCCAGGAAACCAATCCCACTCTTGAGTCTTCAATTTTGTATTTCTCTTTGGAAGATCAGCACAAGATACTTCATTCAGTGAATCAAATGCCCACACCGCTGGTTAATGAAACAGAAAAAAAAATACTAGTGATTACATCTCAGATAATTACATCTGGTGGCTCATCATTTTCAAGAGAGACCTACAAAACATCATCTAAAGAAATAAAATTCGTAACTCTACTGAATACTGAAATATGGCCTCAATTCTAACTGTATGACCCATTAAAAATTGCACTATCCACAACTAACTCATCCATTGGAGGCCTGAAAAGTGACCAAATTTTTTCCATTTTTTATTTTAATCTTATGAAAGATATTATGTCTTTCTACACATCCTTCATTGCTTATGTCACTGATTGCTTAGGCCATCAGAACTACATTGCTATTGCTGATTTCAGTCCTTTTCCTTTCTCATTTGCTGAACTGGAGAGATTCCTAAAGGACAAGACCACTAATTTGTGATAATAGTTTGTGATATACACAGCGGGGATCTCTCAAAAGGAACATTTACAAGCATGCATGCACCTAGGGTGCCTGACATACAGTCATTAGCTTCATTAGAGTTAATTGCAAAGAGTATAAGCAATGTGCTCATCCACACCTGATAACTCCTACAAGATACTAAGTAAATAAGATGAAGGTCTCTTCTTGAGTCACAGCGTGTGGAAGAAAGGGCTCTGGAGAGTCTGGGATCTCAGCTGCTCCCTGTCTGAGGAGAAGCTCCATAACTGTATCATTTCTCAGTCCTGCTGACTGCAAGGAGCTTGGACAAAGGAAAACTTGATGGTGCTGATGATTAAAAGGCCCAGTTTTCAGTAGAGATACATTCAGTAACCTGAGTATCTTTCTGTAATATCATTTCTAAATACTATATTTTGATACCCTGCTGTAATTAGAGTTATTTTATATCTCTTAATGTTGTCTGGTAATGATCACAATCTCTTTAAAAACTGACACATGCAGGTCATGTGATTCCTTTGGAAGCCAGGGCCTTGCACCGGTGGTGGCTGCCACATTCCTGAGGTGTCCACTGGCTAAATGAAAGTCTGACATTTCATAGAGTTAAGGCATCATGTTTTCACCTTACAATAGGTTTTGACACTGGGGAATCAAAAAGGAACAGCAGAGAGAAAAAACTTAATTGACAGATGTTAGCCATTACCTCCTTCGAAAGCAGAAAGAGGGGTGGAAAATGACTTATAACTTGGAAAACAAACTCTAATAGTTTGTTAAGTGCCTCCTCTGAAGGAGGTCATGAATGTGCATGGAATTAGGGCAGTGTCTAGACACTGCAAGCTCAAAACTACATTTTCATGCACACACACACACACAGCTCTGCCAGCTGCTTCTTTCCTTGTCTCATTGACACAACACAGAAATCTCTGTTTTATTATTGAACAGTTTACCTTTTACCATGACTGACCTCAATATTGCTTTCAACAGCTCCTGTTGAAGCATTAGTGATGGCTGATTGCACAAAACAATATTGCCACCTCCGTTCCTTGGCACAGAGAGTGACTTTTTGTCAGTCAAAATCTGAATTAATAGGCAGCAGTATCTGGGAAGAAGGTGATTTATGAGGAGTTCTGCAGAAAACATTGGGAGGAAAACATGTGAAAGCTTCACAAAATGTTAATGAACCTCTGAAAAGGTCTTATCAGCCAGAGGTCCACTACATGGGTTAGATAGAAGTCTACTGCCTTTCTTCTTCTGTGCTCCCAGAATGCTATATGAAAGAAAAAAATCTACGGTTGACAATATAAGTACCACTAACATGTTAATCAATTATTGCAATTGACTTGTGTTTTTTTCGCTGAAGATTTATATATATATTTAGTACGATGATTGTGTGTTTTGTTTTGAATTAGCAAACAAATCAAAACACATAGATGCTCCTTTATAAAAATTGATGCTACCCTCAGCAAAGATAATCACCATGACACAGGCTATCATTTATATTTAAATCTTTTTGAACAAAGTCTAGCTTTAATGTCAAATATCTATAAAAAAGCAGCATACAAGCAACTAAGAGATATGGTTTGGGTTATTTTATTCTTGGCTATATTAATTCTTCCTTATCCCAGCAATTCAACAATGTTTTGAATTTTATTTCTGGTTTTCTTTTTTTTTTTAATTCATGTTACATGCAAACATTTGTTATGGAATATGTGTTTTCTGTCATGTTAATTGAGGTAACGTTGATAATGCTGGAAACATGAAATCAGAAGGTTCATCTTCCCATGGAGAATATTAAAATATCATGTGCAATGGGTTGCCATATAGAAATTTTTGAAAAATATTCCATGAATTCTGTTCCATTCATGTAGAAATATGTCTGATATTGAATTGACAGGAATTCTTCTCAAGAAAATGTGAGCCCTAGGCAGAATGTTCATTCTAACTTCAGGAAGAATCATGATGGTAAGGAATCAGAGTAAGATCTCTTAGATATGGAATGTCTTGCCTATTTGTACTACTTCTGATAATGTATATGATTTAGATTACATAATTTTGCATTGCAACTGGAAGGTCTTGGCTTACTACATATAAAAGAACAAGTTCTTCCTTATCTGTGTAAGTTGTTCTGCTGAGCCCATGAGTACTGTTCATGAGCCTAAAGCAAAGATCTCATGCTAAAAAGGATAGAAATACACTGTATTTTTTATAATTAACGAAATAAGAGTTCCTTCTCCCCTACGATTGTGAATCAGGCTTAAAGAAGAAAATAATTAATTGTTTTTGTTTATCTTTCAGCATTGCCTTATTCCAGTAAGATTAAAGAAAGACGATGCAGTTATGGTAAGTCAAGGTCTTTCTAGACCACTAAGGGGGAAGAAAAGAGATTACTTAAACAAATTTCTTGATTTTTTTTCTGCAGAACTTTTCAGAGAATAGACATCCTGCAGGCTGTTATTAAAAAAAAAATATATTTTTAAGTAACAAGAATGTTTATGAATCACTCAAAAATTGTGCTATTATTTTAAATAAGCCTCAAGCACAAAGTTAAGCATTGCTATGTGTGTATATTAATGTGACAGTTCCAGGACTCATTGATCCTTTGCCACATTTCAATAGACTTTTGCCCCTTATTTCCAAGAACTTTAGCATATATTTGTTCTTGTGGAGTAACCTTTAAACTTCTATGAAGTTTCATCAGCCTTGTATAAGGCCAGTCTTCAATGGTGGAATTTTAAAGTGCTCCTTAAGAGATGAAGAGTTTTTCTAAAAGTTGTCCTTGTAGGAATATTTAAAGTATATTTAAAGATATATCAAGATTTAAAGTATATTTGTCTTGAGTGGGAGCAATGCTTTCTGCTGCCTTTCTCATTGACACATTATCTGAGGCATCACTTTATAAATGTGAAACAATTGTTCTGTGGTGGAAAGTTTTTTCTATCCATTGAGTCTCATTTCCCCTCAGTTACTGATCTCATGTTGTCTCTACATGCTCCTCTGTGTTTGTCAGAGACCAGAACTGCTCCTGGTCTGGTTGACTGGCATCACCAATCCAGTTGCATGATATTTTATTTTGAAAATATCTCAATCAATTTTATTTTGAAAAATCCTCCTCATTTTTAATCTAATAGTGAAACAACCTTTCTAGGTGAGGCACACAGGATCTGGAGAACTGTTTATACTCATCTGTAAGATTTTTTTAAAATACCTTCTGTGTGTCAACTTCAAAGCCTTTATTCCCCTACAAATCTAGCCCAAATTCTGCTCTTCCATTGGAATAACTTCCTTTACAATTTAATCCATGCAAGAGGATGCTGAATTGCCCTGTTTTTTTTTCACAAGGCAGATATTTCAAGGTAGAAAAGGCCTGCATGGAACTGCTTGCATCCCTCATGACCCTTTAAGGCAATGTTTTAAATCACATGATTTTTCAGATATGATAGTAAAAGATTTTCCTGGCTGGAGTATTTTCTGAAGTACCCAGTTTTAAGCACATACTACAGAATATGTGTGGAAAGCAAGTTTTGTATATGTAATTTTACTGTAAATCTGAATCCAATAGGTTGGATTAAAATAGTTGTCGTAAGTATGTTGCCAGCAAATAATTATTCTCATGAGTCATTTGGCAAACACTACAAAATAAAGGACACATTTGAGTAAATAGGATTTGATTGTGGAGAACTCATACAAAGGGAAGGAGCTGGAATTTGTTGATTTAGGAATTTTAATAAAGCATTCTTCCAGCTGTACTGCAAATGACCCCATGAGTCTAGATATCTTCATGTGACTTGTTCTTATGAACTGTAAGAGTATGTCTAACCTATTTTGATTTTTATTGGCGATTACACATGTGCGTTATCCCTGTACACAGGCTGGTACCTAAGAAGGTTATGAATTTTGGCCTAACGTTTCTTCAAGTTTCAGTTAACCAGCTGAAGACAGGATGTCCCAGACCTAATCCTTGCATTTTCAAAGGCTTACTCAGACTTTGAGTTTTGTGCCTCTGACTTTAGTTATTGGGCACTGAATGATTAAAATCCCTCCAGGGTCTAAAAATTTTTCCCAAGTGCCAATACAAACTCCATTAAGACCTTGCAGCAGGATTATCAGTCTCAGAGTGACCAGGCATTAAAAATCTTGCCACTGTACTTGTTATCAATCTGCCAGAAGTTGCATGTTACTTAAAAATGTTCATACATTTCACAGTTTTTTCTTTGATGCCTTCTTGGAACAGATAAAGATACCCTATCTCATATCAGGCAGATCTTCACCAGTCCACAGCTGGACTTGAATCCTCAGTTTAACCCAAAGATCAAAGAATACTATGCAGAAGTCCCATTTGACATGGTGACAGTGAAGATTGGAGCAGAACCGTCTAACTGTCAATGCCAAGTACACCTTGATGAGAAGAAAGGTCCAAGGTATGAGTGACAAAATATGAGTGCAACTAACTTTTTAGTGTTTTAATGTTAACCACCTTGGCAGTTGACATGGATATGTGCAACAAACTTAAGAGATTTCTTCCTTGTAAAAGGAAAACAGAATAGCAATATGACCTTTACACTGAAAAGGAAAAGCCCTGGTTGTGCAGATTTCGTGTCTCAGTATTTCTCATTTCCCTGCCAAGGGAAGAAGAGCACAGTCCAGCTTTGCTCTTGTCTGTCACTCTGAGCAGTTTGTCTGGGCTTCCACCACATTTGGCTTGTGGACAATTTCAACAGCTAGCTGACACCTCTGATCTTGTTTGTCTCCTTGTTGACTTCCCATGAACTTGGACCTGCCAGGAATTATTGTCCCTAGTGGCTTCATTCACAGCTTTCATATCAGAATTGTTGCCACTGTCACTGAAGCTGTTTTCACTAACTTTCACTGTCATTTTTCTTCCTGAAAGACTTGCAAATTGTTGCAAGTCTTATATTAAACTTTTTAAATTTAAAAACATATGTATTTTGTAAGAGAAACTCAATGTTAGAAGTAGAAGCCTCAATTAGCAACTACAGTTTAGCTGCCATAGATAAAGTAATGTAAGTCTTTGTTTGTTTAGTGTTTATTCCACTTTCCTGTTTTGCTTTGCAGCATTGCTAACTACCCCCTTGGCCTTGGATTGAACAAAGTCATCATCCTTGTAACAGATGATTCGCAGCCCAGCCCTCAGGTTGTGAGCAGCTACAAAATCACAATTTATCGAGAGGACCGCCCTAGTCTGCCTTTGTTTGATGACTACATGATGTGTGGGTTTGTGCAGGTATTGTCTATATATTCTTTTTCTATACAAATTAACAATGAATTTAACTGGTTTTTGTTCATCCAGTGGTGTAAATTCAGGTACATGGGCCAAAGCTGGTGTAGAGTCAGTTTTGGTGAGATTAGAATCTGAGTTCTAAATGCTATAATTGTATGAAATATGGCATCTACATGATGTTTCAGATATAAAAGTCCAGCATAAGTATTTGAGAGCTCCAGGTTAATTAATCTTTACTTTGGTCAGCTAAAATCTTACCCATCAGAGAGGTGCTGGCTTGTGAGAAAACAGTCCCTCTGTACCATGCAGTGGGTAGACTGAAGTATTTGTAACTGTCTATCAATAGCATTGGAGCTGTGGAAATCCTTTTACCAGGAAAGATATTTATCATTATGGTGTGTTTATGAGTGTTCAAGTGAAATACTGCTAGATAATTTATGAATCAAAATTGTTTATCCTAGAAGACCAACAAGCACCATCAAAAAAACACACTGATTATGAAGGAAGGGATGATTGTCGCTTACATCACATTTATCTGAATATAAGTTTTGGAATGCAAATAAATTACTTTTAACAAATAGAAGTCCTTAGAAAGCAGTGAGTCTAGTGAAAAAAAGTATGAGAGTCACAGAATCACAGAATATTAGGAGTTGAAAGGGACCTTGAAAGATCATCGAGTCCAACCCCCCTGTAGAGCAGGATCACCTAGACTAGGTTGCACAGGAACACGTCCAGGTTTTGAATGTCTCCAGAGAAGGAGACTCCGCAAACTCTCTGGGCAGCCTGGTCCAGTGCTCTGTCACCCTTACAGTAAAAAATTTTTTCCTCATGTTCAGATTGAACCTCCTATGCTCCAGCTTGCACCCATTGCCCCTTGTCCTGTCATTGACTGTCACTGAGAAGAGCCTAGCTCCTTCCTCTTGACACTCACACTTTACAAATTTATAAACATTAATGAGGTCTCCCCTCAGTCTCCTCTTCTCTAAGCTAAAGAGACCCAGCTCCCTCACACACTCCTCATAAGGGAGATGCTCCACTCCCTCCATCATCCTTGTGGCTCTGCACTGGACTCTTTCAAGCAATCCCCTGTAAGAGTTTGTCTGATAGGGCCAAAAATGGGCTGTGGAAGGGGAGCTTGGGCTGAATTAGGCATAAAATTGGAAGAAAGATAATGAAAGAAAGGAACAGTGGAGCTTTCAGTTAACAAAACTATGGTGATATATTCTTCATAAGGCAGAAAATCTGAGACACAGGCTGGAGCAGAGCTGTTTGCATTCCAAAGTTTGAAGACTGAATGTTGCTACTTGATATGGTGAGCAAAGATAAGCCAGTCAATTCAAAAAGAGAAGTGACATGGTAAATCATAGTCAAGGGCAGTGCTTTTGTCTGTGGGTTTTTGGACAGATTCAAAGGTTTGGTGGATTCATTATAAATATTAGAGCACCCAGGAGGAACATATTTTGTCACTGTTCATTCTGCAACCAGGAAGCAGAATTTACACATTATTGAAACTGACATCTGTGTTCATGTCAAATATCTAATCCCACCTTTATTTATCTACTTTATGAAGATCTTTATATCAGTATATCCTTTTTGTAAAACTTCACTTCTCTGGTTTCTTTCTATATATTGGAGAAGACATTGGGAGACTAGGGTGGGAGAAGGCAGAGCATTTTATGTGATGGGACAGATCAAGAGGAATTTTTTGTCTTGTAGAGAAGTAAGCAGTGGGGCTTAAAACAGGAGCCAAAGAGATTATAAATGTTGATAGCAAATTGTATGTTGACAATAATTATCTCAATCTGCAAATCAGAACTGTCAGAGAAAATGTATGTAGTAGTCATAGCCTAGCTGATATGAATACCAGATTATGGTGGTGTCTGACCCTCTACCTATTCCTTGTCTCTTCTCTTACACTTATCTTACAAGTTCAAAAGGTCAAGGACCATCTTCTTGCTCTTTGTACTGGCTCGGCACTAGATTCAGCAGTTGCTACAGTAAAACAAATAAGAATAAAAAGATAGAAAACCTAAGATTTTAGTTCAGGCATGCAGCAATTTGCCGGACACATTAGGTGTGAATTCATATGAAAAAGAGAGCAGCAGTAGGTTGAGCTTGAGTTATATTACCAGGAGAACACACTGCCTGGAAAGATGTAAAAAAGCTTCTCTTGTTGCCCAATCTGGGACATGTATCTGGGTGTAGGAACAGGAATTCAACCTCACACACATCCTCCCACACTAGAATTGACACTGCTGTTAGTGTTTTATGGTAGCATTTATGAGACTGAGTATGAATCTTTGAACACTGTGAAGGCAAGGAGATCTAGAATGATAAAAATGAAAAATGTTTTAGAAGTTTCTTTTTGATTGAGCTTGGTTTTCAGCTCATCTGTGAATACTTCAAATTAATATAATTGTTCAGAGCTAGGGAGGACTTCAAGAGTTTAGAGTAAAAATGAGATGAAAAGCATTCTTGTGGTATCTAATGAGTGCTGTGAAGATACAGTATGAGATTCTAAACCAACATTCTTTTCAGATATGTTAAAGGCAAACTTATCAGAGAATGTATTTAAAAAACAAACAGAGGTTGGAGCTGGAGATAGAAATGGCATTCTAAAACACTCAAAAGCCTGCATTTTTTTCCCTTTTCCCTATTTGCTAGAACAGAATTTTTTGTCTTCTGCTTAGAGTGATTTTATTTTTATTAATACTAAACTCGGATCTTAAGTATCATCATTACATTCTGCTTTTCATACCAGAGAATATTACGTGCTCTTGCAGGGTAGGTTAATACACCCTCATGAATGGCATGAATGCTTGTTCTCTTAGTAACATGACACCTGCTTTAGGAGCAAAAGGATAAATACAGTGTGAACTGATGGAGTCTCCTTTGGACACTTGACTAGGCACAACTGGGATCATGCATGGGGAGAGAAAGGTCACCGTCAGTGGTGTGGTCTTTCTCACAGAAAGCTTCAGTTAAAATTCTAATCCAGTGACTTTTTTTCCTGGCTTTCTTTTATGTTTAATCCCATTAGGATATTCAGGTTTCACTGCAAGATGATACTATAAGGAAGATTACAATAAAAAGACAGAGTGTGGGATGTCATTTCCAGTCTTCTAACAATTCTTGTACAGTTGAATAATCCCGAATTAATTTCATGGCTTTTGAATTAAGAAGTGTGTGGTTCCAAGCCTTGTGGCCCCTAAAAGGGGAAAAATATTGCCCTCTCTACTTTCTGATAGCAGCTATAATGTCCTCATTAAAACCAAATTAGTAGGGCTAAGCTGTGGCATCACCACAGCACCTTCAGTGGCTTTGGTTGCATTTCATTGTGTGTTCTGCATTCTGACAGTAGTGACTGCAAATGGAGAGGTTATTGGTTTGTGCTTTACCTAATTTTGTGCAGTTGTTGACAATATTCAAATTAAGTGTCCTTAAGAGGAGTAGTGCCATTTACTTATCATCTGAGGAGCTGTGATACCAAGATAGGCAGAATACAAAGCAAGCTGCAAGAAGCAGTGAGCTCTTCAGACGGGGCTATCAGCATTACCCTCAAGTGACAGATCCCAGACTACATAGACACTGTCATAAAGGACAACATATTTTATTCATTCTTGTACTGCCCATTATCTTTAAAAAGCAAATATTTGTCTATGCCCCACTTGAAATGTGTGGATGCTACCTCTTTGGTTGTTAATCTTTGCCTGGTTGCAATCATGGAGAGTAACTGGTGATGTGTGTGGGGAACCTTGTTTGACACTGTGAACTTTTGTACCCATAGAGTACTGCTGTCACATGTTTTGAGGGCTTTTGTTGTTTGTTTGTTTGTTGTTTCATTTTAGTAATACAGTTATTTATTTGGTTTTGCATTTACATTGTGAGTAATGGATAGCTAATATTATATTTTACAGTCACAGCATGTATCATTTTCTTTGTCTGTGTATTTGCACAAAGCATGAAAAAATACTTTCCAGAATCAGTACAGTGCAGTGGGCTCATGCTCTGGCTATCCTACAGCTTTCTCAGGTTTGAGAGAAAGGACTTAGAGGACAACAGCTTTAAAAACTTGCCTGATTTTTATGGAACACTTTATTCTTAAGTACTACTATCTCTTATATTTTTATAAACCCTTTTATCACATACATTTCCTAGAGACAGATAAGAATTTCATCAGAGCTGGTCATAAGATACTGGTATAGCATTTCTGACTATATAACACCAAATGGCTGCAATACAGCTGGCAACAAGATGCCATAATAAGATGTTGATTTCTCTTTCTGTCTACTGAACTTCCACTGATGAAGAAGCAGTTAGGACTAATAGAATAACTATATTTAAATTTATTATAGCCTTTGAGGGGTAGAGATGAGAAAACTCTTTAGAAAGGAGGAAGCCATAAAAAAAATCGAAGTAATTTCTTTTTTTTTAATGTAAGATATGAGAATATTTTTTTAGCTTCAATTATAATTTTCCCAAGGCAAATAAAATGTTTTTACTTCATTTTAAACTATGTGCTATTATAGTTACAATGCCTTTCACATCAGACAGTACAAGAAAAAACTGTCAATTGTAGACACACAAATTAACTCTGCCCAGTGCTTTCATGAAAAGATTTCAAAGAACCTTGTAAACATTAAATTATGTTGATAAAATAAAAAGATAAAAAAAGCTTAGGAGAGAAAAAAACAACTTTTCCTGTAGTAGGAAAAGCTTGAAGCACATGAGTCTCTAGGACATTGAGGATGCCATGTGCAGCAGCCAAGCTTCTTGGCAGTTCTGGGTTTGGGTGCCTTACTTGAAAACACAAAGAAAGTACATCTCTGGAACTGAATCTACAGCCCAATTATATCAGCAACTAGATTATATCTTATTTGCAAAGTTAGCTTACTTCTCTTTCAAAGAATAAAAGAAAACCAATTTTATGAGCAATCATGCATTGCATTCTTTAGTCTTTTCAGATCTAGAGCTGACGAGAATTTTTTTCAGTGGTTTTGAATTTTTCAGAAAACAACAAAAAATCCCCCAAACTTAAAGAAAAAAAACCCAAACCAGTTTGAGTAATTTTTTTGTCTTTTTTTAAAGCTGATTATGGAAAAATAAAAGAAAAGCATATGCTGTCTTTTAAAGATGTTTTGATTAGAAAAGGGTTATTTGATTAAAAGAGATTAAAATTCAAAATTTATACTGGCATAACTGTTAAGTTAGATATTTTAGCCATTGTGCAGTCCAGAATACTAACTGTTTTCAAGGAGGGAGTGCCTGAGATTTGGTTTAAAGCTCTTGCAAGTGCATAGTTATAGCTGTACAGAAAAAAGCAGATACCTGGTTTTAAATAAGCAAGAGCTTATTTAAAGCTCTTCCATTTCAGCAATGGAAGTGATTGATGGATGAAAACACACAAAACACTAAAAGTACATTTGTATTGCTATTAATCTATTAAATAAAGTGTAAATTATTTTGATTTTTGTGTGCCTGCAACCCATTCACCAGGAAAGAAGGAAAGACAAAGCAGTGCTCACTTAACCTTCAAGAGAAAATATGTAGCAAACTGAATACATTGTTAAACTGGAGGCATTTCAGATGAAAGCCACAAAATTATTAGAGAGCTAGTGCATAAAAAGAAAGGCAAGGGCTTACATCTTCAACTGCTGTATGTCAACATGGTTCAATTAGTTTCAGAGGAGCAGTTCCAAATTACAGAGATGGAGTACCTGTCCTAACAGAAACATATGGCTAAATTCTCTTCCATTACAGATGCCAGGCAATGTTAGTGAGTGAATTCACTTTCGTAGAACTGCTGAAATTGTTAGTAATTTTCCTAAATATTCATAATCATACAACAGCTCTGGGAAACCTAAAAGCTATTTGAAGGAGTTTTAAAGTATTTAAAGATCAAGGGATGTGTGATCACCATTCACTGTAAGTATAAAGTGAACTAGCACCTAAATCTAATAACACAACTTGGTGCTTCTAAAATCTATATTTATGAAGATATAGACAGTAGAGGTGTAAATAATAAATACATTGAGCTACTTTGCAAGTAGAAGGTTAAATTTTGTGTGTATCTCAGAACAAGATGTTTTGTAGAGTCAGCATATTCTAGCTTTGTCAACATCTACACCACTGGGGAGAAGCGTCTTGCCACGTTTTCTTAATTATAATGAAGATTTTTGCCATGATTTAAAGCTCTGCTTTGTAGATGAGTCAGAGGTATAATTAACCATTGTGATGGAACTTCTTTACACTTACTATGCTCTGCACTGAACTCCTTTTGGATCTCAGCATGCAAGATGTGGCTGTTAGGGTGGTATCTCACAGAATCACACAGAATCACAGAA
>NW_010163631.1:0-31957 GCF_000695765.1 Mesitornis unicolor
CCCACACCGTGCTCCTGGCTCCCGCCCACTGGAGTGCCGGCCGCCCTCGGCACCCCCGGCTGGCAGGGCACCCACCCCGGCGTGTGCCTGCGGCTGGCCAGCCTCAGACCCAGACCGCTTGTAAGCGTGGCCCTTGACTCAGCTCCAGAGTAGCTGCTTTGAGCAACACTGGTAATCAATGAGTGGCATTTGGCTGGAGGGAGATGGAGAAGGATTATAACCTGTTCGACTGGGTAGCAAATGAACCTTTTATTCTGAAGCTCTGGCTATTGACAGATGTCCTAATATCATGTTGCAAGTTCAGTTTATCCCTAATGCCAGTGCTACAGGAATGGTGGAGGGATTAGCACTGACAAAACACTGTTTTCCTTTATGATACACCAGATCGGCTGTCCTTACCCTGTCAGGAAGCACATTCCTCCCCCAGGCCTCTCCTTCCACCTTGGTGCATGCCACATTCCTGGTGGCAGAGATGGGTTCTGTAGCACTTCAAGCAATGCAAAACAAGAGTCCCTGGATTGGAGAGCATGTGTCAGTTCCCACCAGCAGAGATCTGCCACCATGCCTTGGTTAACGCGACCCTGGTGAACATCAGGAGGGGAGCAGTAATGCAGCAGGTTTTAATCTGTTTACGCCTAGAAGGTGTAAACGTGCAGCTTTGCCTGTTCCTCCTGCACCCAAGGGCTCGCCTTGGTCCTGGACAGGGGCAAGCACATCCCAACCCTCTCCAGAGACAAAAGTGAAATCCAAGGGATTTCCTCCGAGCCCCCACTGCTCTGCAGGGTCTGCTCCAGGCTCTGGCGCTGCTTCCTTGTCAGTCAGGGCAATACTGAAATTTGCACGGCTTAATTCAATACCTGATCCCAGCTGGAACCTCAGAGCTAGAAAGGCAGAGAGCTCACCCTGCTCTAGTGCTAGAAACATACAGGGTGTGTGGGAAAATCTTCTGTCTAAACCAGACGTTACAGGAGAGAAGAAAGAAATGCAGAAGCCTACACAAGAAAGTCTCAAACCAGCCTCTGTTTTGCCAGTCAGTACCAGCTTTGTCCCAAAGACCTGGCCCCATGGCACATCTGGGCATCTAGGCAGAGGTCAGGGATGAGGAGATGAGAGAAGGCAGTGGGGACTGTAAGTAGCTTTGCTTCCACTCATCACATGCTGGTCCCAGCAAAGCCATCTGCATAAGCCATGGCTGCAGGACCTTCCTCCCAGGGGTTGCCTGCTGGGGTGGCCGTCCCTAGAAGAGGAGGGTCATGCCTCAAACCACCTACAGGAGCTTCCCCCAGCCCCTTTCCTCCCCAGGTACGTGACCCTTGCCACACGCATGCTGATTTATCTCTTCAAAAAAGGACATGCTGACCAGTCAATGCAAACAGAAACACAAACATCTAGCAGATAGGGCTCTGGCATTTGGAAACAGCCGAGAAATCTCCAAACAGCTCCCAGCTGCCTGGAAATAAAGCCTTAAACCGGAAGGCAAACACACTGCCCACCCCTGCTTGGGCACCGCAGGGCTGGGGGTGGCTGCCCTGGCAGTGGTGCCTGCAGAGCCCTCCCTAGTGCCAGCACTACAGCACATGGACTAGGCTCACACAGCTACTCCCCCACTGTAAAAAAAATGGGAATAATAACAACCAGGCATGTTTTAGTTTTCCAGCAGGAAGGCTCAACAGGTTCTGGGTGGTTCGAGGTACCGGAATGATAAGACCTAGTTTTCCCCTCTGGCGGCATCCCACCCCACACCATAGAGGGTGGCTGCGGGTCCCTTCCCTGTGAGGGAGGCTGAGCAGCAGCTCACAGGGACAGGAGTCCTGGTTTGCAAGAAACCTCGAATTTGAGTTTGCTCAGTTTTGCTTCTGCTGAGCAAAATACGATTTTGGCAAGCCTTGAGCAGACAGAGCTGCATACTGGGAGACGAGGGGTGCTGGTCCTGTGCTGCTTACATGGGAAGCATTCGCTATCGCATGTAAACTTGATTGCCAACTAATTGATTAAAATTGGCCTCCCTTCCTGTTACCCTAAGCAACCCCATCGATGCACTCAGAAGGTGACCTCATTCCTTACAGTGGCTGCGGGCACAGCTGACCAGCCCGTTCCCATCTTGCTTTCCTGCTGTTCTCCCTTCAGCTCTCCCCTCCCGCTTCTACTGCTCCATGCCCAAACACTGCCTGGCCTCAGAAAGCATGGGCAGCCCCTGCCCGCCTGGGATCCTTCCAGAGGGGTACATCACAGTCAGGGTTAACGGGGGTGCCAGGCTTTGAGACCCCCTGGAGAAAGGGGCTGCTTTCAGAGCATGCACCAGTTGGCAGCACCCCTGGAAAAGGTCCAGGTGAGCACCAGCATGGCAGCACTGGACAGTTTCTGGTGCACGTTGTGGTGAATTTGCAGCTGCCTGTGATTTTTCTGGGGTTTGAGGTGGGCTGGCAGGGATGGGGCAGAGCCCAGAGCTGCTGCTCCAGCACATAGCCCTGCCACGTAAGAGCCACAGGCACGGGCAGCACAGGGCTGGGCACAGGCTGAGCAGCCCTGGTCCCAGTAGGGTCACACACGAGTAGGCCAGGTCCCTGTGTTTTGCTCAAGTAATAAGGAAGAGATTGTGTCCCTCCTGCCAGCTGTGGCTGCACAGGGCACGTCCCCAGGAAAAACAAGGCTCCATATTGCCTGGGAGCCAGAGCCAGGCGTGGGTCTGCTCCTTGAGTGTGCCTCGGCTCCTCTCCAGTCATGTCCCTCCAGGGTCACGCACACTCAGGCACAGGGAGAAGGGAAGCCTTTCTGAACTCCACCAGATACCATCGGCTGGCACTGAAATAAGCTGTGGTGCTTCAGAACAGATGATATCTCCACTTGGGGTCAAAAAACAGCCTGTAGTGTTCAGCCGACTACAAAACTGAGGCTGCACACAATTGTAGAATCCTGTTCGTGCCTCCTCAAGGCTTAATTATGTGTTTTTAAAGTTTTTCATCCACCTGACCAGAGTTTTTAAGTAAGATGCATATGGGCTTGTACTGGGACCCTGTAGGTGAGCGCTGTGCCCCTGTCCCTCTCTGAGCAACTGGTACATGGAGCATGGCACATAAGAGCTGGCAGCTTCAAAATAACAGACACTGCTTTATAAAGAAAGATGGTTTGTTTTTCTTCCATAAGATCCTCTTGCTGGTTGCCGAGGGAAGCTTGGCCCCAGCGTGGAACAGCTGTATCGTGCTGGAGTTTATAAATACCAGCGTGCTTTAGGTTGCACCCATGCCTGCTCCCCATCTCACTCCATCCCTGCTGCTGCACTGGCCCGCAGCTCTCCCCGTGGCAAGAGGTTTTGCTGGCAGGATCCAGCTGTCGAGCAGAGAGGAAGCCGTCCTGCCCATTCCCACTCCCCAGTGGTGAGGGGGCGGCTGCATGGCAGGGAGCGGGTAACGTGCCCGTGGGCAGGCTCTGCTGCCTCGCCGATGAAATGGTGGCAGCGTGCACAGCGAGGCACACAGGCAGGCAGGGACCCTGGCCGATGGGCCAAGTGGCATCCTCAGATGGATCCATCCCAAAACCCCACCACTCATTTTTTTTTTTTCATGCTCCTTTGGTGTGGGGAGAATGGCAAATCAGGGAGCCAGGCTTTGGCTCATAGAGCGAGGAGCGACGGTGATTCTGGTAAAGCACTGCTAAAGCACTGCTAGACGTTGAGGAGCTCATTAGCGGGGTGCATTGGGCTGATTTACAGCCAGCTGTAAGGCATGCCCTGATGGTCTGTAAATGCTTGCCATGCTACCCGTACATTTTGCAACTGCTCGTTAACCCCTCGCAAGTTTGCTCAGTGCATTAACCTCGGCTGCCTGGTCACAGGCGGAGGCTTGGTGGTGTGATGCGCCTGCAGAGCCTGGCTGCGAGAGCGAGGATGCTGCTTCTAGGTTGCGGGAGGCTTACAGAGTCCTGGCCTTACTCAAGCCAACCCAAACCAGCCCAGAGCAGTGCCATCAGTGTCACCCCTCACAGCAAGCTGGGACAGCCCAGTTAGGGTTGGTTAGCCCTGCAGCCCGAATTCCAGGTGTCTGGAGGAGGCAGTGCCACACCAGAGGAAACCAGACTTGGTGCTTATGAACTAAATGTGTTTCATCTCCGCTCGGTGAGCAAGGATGAGCCAGGACCCTTTGCAGCCATACCCTGTGAGTTTCTGGTGTAAAGGGGTGTCATGCCTGAAACACATCACAAAACCTCTGGGAGGTTACCAGGGTGTTCTTACAAGCACGGGAGACCCAGTTGTGCTGTGTGCTGCACAAGCGGCCAGGCCTGCTCTGAGCTTCGGGTAGACAGATTATTATCTTGATTTAACATCTGACAGCTTCCATCCCGCGCTCGCCTGAGAGGGAGCGCAGGCTGCAGGCAGGAATCAATCAGGCTTCGTCAAGGCATCCTCTGTCACAGCCTAAATCACCCCGCAGTCCCCTCCTGCTTCCCCTCCCATCTTTTCCATTTCAAAACTAAACTGCCCATCCCTTCTGAACCACGCTCCCCACAGCAGCCTGTAACAGCTTCAGGAGCACATCCATGACAACTGAAGGCAGGAAAGCAAAGACCCCAGCAGAGCAAGTGGCAGGGCAAGTGACAAGAGGAGGAGGATGAGGCCAGCGGCTGCCACATGTCCCTCTCAGCTCTGCCGGGCGAGCTGCAGTCGCTGCTGTGAGGCCCAGGAGAAGGCAGGCCTACTGATGGCCTCAGGTCCACTTCAAGCTCCCTTGGACTCTGCACAAGCAAGATCTGACCCTGAGAACGGCTGCAGTTTGTGCTCTCTGCTGAAATTTATTTTAAATGCTGTCCTCCACAACCATTTCTGAAGCAATTTGCTGTTCAGCCTGGCTAGGAAGAGCCCTGAGCAGGCCCGTTCATTCAGCACCTGCAATATTGACTCTTCTCTTTACTGCAGCATTAGAGAGCATTTGTCATCTCTAAAATGAATAACTTTTCCTCTCCTGGGAAGGGGGAGAAGGCTTGCTTCAGTACTGACATTTCACATACCCAACCTCAGACCTGCTTCGAATCCCAGATGATGCTCTGGGAATGAAACCAGGGGCTTTGGTGTCTTCGCTCTATCAGCAGAGCGGAACCCACCACTCACCTCGTCCTCCCCCTACCCTAAACTTGCTGAGCACATCTCAGGCCCTGCTCTCCGCACTGCTCCAAGGAAGCCCTGCTCCGCCACAGCCCATCCCTGAAGCCTTAGGGCAAGAGGTGCACAACGGCTGCCAGAAAGCCAAGGTCGAGCAGCAGCAAAGCCAGAGCAGGAGCGGCCATCCCTCCCTACCCAGTGAGCTCACTGCCGCCGCCTCACATGGCTGCAGAATTTCACGTGGTGCAGGGCAAGAAGGGCCTGGGAGATGCTCTGACCCCTGCCAGGTACCAGCTCCATTGCCACGTTATGGGGACACAGCCCAACAGCAACTGCAAGTCTTACTCGAGTCCCTCAGGAACAAGTCACAACCTCTGCTCTCAAGCCAGAGGAGCCCTTAACAAACAAAATAAGAGAAAAACCCTACCCAAAAATTAGAGAAAAACCACACAACAGCATCAGAATACAAAACTAGAAGCTCAGAGTTGCCAACTCATTGTCTGGAGACCAACAAGCAAGGCTCTCCCATCCTGTCCTAGAGCGTATTTAACCAACATCTGCCTGTTTGCCTCTGCCTTTTGAGCTTTCAGAGGTGTTTTCAAGCCTTTCTCATGTGGTCCAGGAACCAAGAATGCTTTCCTGGGGGAATTTCAGCCTTTGTTAGCAGGACTGTGTTCCCAGGAAAGAAAGCAAGAGAAACAAACTCCAGCTATCACAAGATCTGGGAGAACAGAGCCAGAAGCATTGCCAGCAGCAGCCTTGCTGAGGGACAGGACCACTCAATACACAAACCATTACACTGATACTGCTGTGTTGCTTCTGAAACTCCCTCGTCTAGAAAGGAGCCACTCTGGTACCAGGAAATCCAGCCCAGGTGGGATCCAACCCAGTATCAAACTGGGCAGCCCTGTGAAGGCCCACACTGTTGGGCTTCATGGACAAAGCACCTGCCCTTTCTGCCGGCGGACCCAACCGCAGATGAACCACAGAGCTTTGCCTTGAGGTGCAGCAGAAACATGCACAGCACCTGATTTGAGACAGCCAGACTTACCTGAGCAGTGCAGCTGGGAGCAGTGGGTCTGCAGGGAGCTGGTGTGTACAGGATGAGGTCCCAAATGCAGTGGATGCTGGAGAAGTATCCCTTCACCATAAACCTGCACCCAAAGATGGTGCTCACCAGGAGCTGCATAGAAAGGACCTAGAGGCTTCAAAGGCCAGAGTTATCTCCAGGCTGTAATTATCCACTCACTTCCCCCACCCCTGATTATGCAGATGAGGAAAATGGCAGAACCCACCAATCCCCTGGGAAGGGAGGAGGCTGCACTGGTCCCACCCCTGTGTGACCAGGGCCAGGGACCCCCTGCCACCCTGGGGGACCCCAGCCCTCCCCAGCAGCCCAGTGGGGTGAGTGCATGGCTGTAACTGGTCTCTGTGTGTGGGGAAGACCAAGGCAGAGACTAGAATGGGGTTTGCTGTGGATCATTGTTACAGGATTAATTAATCTGTTAACTGGAGTCAGCTCAGCAAATGAGGATGTGGTAGCAGGAACACCCAGTTGCTGCTTGCCCACCACCAGCTGGTCGTTACCCAAAGGACCATGCTGTGCCCTCTGGGAATGCCAGGCCTTTGCAGGAAGCCACAACCACATCCCATCTCCTTTGGAGGGGGGCTTTTAGCTGCTGCTTCAGAGGCAGTCGTGGCTCTGACCCCTCAGCCCATCACTGTCTCACAGCAGGGGAGCACCTACAGCCCCTTTGCAGAGTGACGCGCTGTGATGAGCCAGGCTTCAGCACCCTGGGGACGCTGACTTCAGGCTTGCATGACCGCCTCTGCCTGTGCAGCCACTCAGGAACTCAAACTGAGATGCAACAGGAGAGATTTAGGGGTTTTTTTGGTCACATCAGATGGTGCAAACCGGCCGTATCGGTGCAGCTCTCCTCGTCGCTGTGCAGAGGCTGAATGAGGTGCAGCTGGACCCACAGCCGGGGCCTCTCCCCATGCCCGGAGCCTGTTTGCTCCTGTGCTGGCCCGTTCTGCCACTGTCCTTCGCAGGTGGCACAGCCTGCCCGTGGCCCTGGGCTGTGTGTGTGCCTCATTTCATCTTCAGCTATTTTTCTCCTTTTTTTTTTTTTTTTTTTTGCACACAGCAACGGCTGCAAAAAGGCTTTTCACTCTTTGCCTCTCTGTGCCCCAGCACAACGACGGGAACTACTGCACGCAGAACAACAGTGTTGGGTTACAGCGGGGACGCGGCGGGATGAATCGGGTGTGTTGAGAAAGGCAAATGGGGTTCCACAGGAGCAAGACAGCAGACTGTAGGCAAGCCTTTGTCTGCAGCTGGCTAGAGCCGGGCAGGAGGGTTATGAGACGGTGCAGCTATTGGGACAGATAAGGACACGAGCCTGGCGATAGCTCCTAATCCTCAGCCGAATGTGCCGCACCCAGCACACAGCCTCTGCCATCTGAGGGCCCTTTCATTTTCAGGCTCCCTGCAAGCCAGCAGCTGCTCAGCCTGGTACGTGTGGGCAGGAGGATGGTAGCTTTGTCACATGCCTGAGACAGCGTGGCACAGACGGTGGCATTCCAGCCTGTGCCTGCTGCGAGAGCCAGGAAACACAGGAAGGGACACTGGTACCTGTGCCTTTTTCCCCAGCAGCTCCTGCTGCAGCCGGCTGGGCAGGGCAACTCCTCCACTACCTGGCATTTGTTCTGAGCACAGCAGCTTTATCTCTGGTTTATATAATGGACTCTTCTCCAAAGCGTTAACTCTTTCTGGACAGGAGTTGTTCTGGTTGGAGCAGGGGTAGCGCTGCAGGCTGCCAGCCATTTGGAGCTCCAGGGCAGTGGTGTGCAACTGGAACACAGGGCTGCGGGCACCCAGCTGCCCCCAAAATCTGCCCCATTCTCCTGCTGCTGCTGACTGCACACAGAGGTGGGACAGACGGACACTCCTCTCCTCCCAGATGAGCAGTGTGGCCCGAAGCAGGAAGCCGAGCGGCCGTCCTGGCCGCCATGCGATGCTATCTCAGGTGGCTGCTCCAGAGCAGGCCCCACGCTGCGCACAGGCAGCTCCCTGCCAGCAGCAGAGTCGGTGGAGCCAGCCCAGCCTGTCACATGCAAATGTCCAGATAAGTTGCTGCCTGCAAACAGGAATCACTTTATGGAAAGCAGCAAAGCCCTTCCCAAACAGTTCCGAGGAGCCCTGGGCAGCAGCCAGAGCCCCAGTGTAGCAGCATGGACGTGGGCCAGGCGTGTATGCTCAACCCTAAGCAGCATCAGGGCCTCTCTGGGACAGAGATTGGGTCGCCCCAGTCTGTGGGGGTGAGGCAGGGACGCCACTGTCCTGCTCCTGATGTGCTGGGGCAGCGGCAGGCCCTGGGCAGGCAAGAGGGGTGAGGTGCCATGGCAGCGCTCCCCTAGCCCTTCCTGCAGCACCTTTGCAGGTCGTCCTCTGCTAACGTTTCCCAGCCCTCCTCAAGGGAAGTGCAGCATTAAAAATCCTGTTTGGGTTTGTCGTTTGGCCTCTGGCCAGCTTGTCTCAGCTCCTCAGTGCCTGCCACAGCCTCACAGCCCACCCTGTGCCACGGCAATGCCCCGTCAGCCCCGCTGTGCCCGAGCCAACCCATGGACGAGCTGCATGAGGGGCTGCCTCGCTTGGAGCTGGTTTAGGGGGCAGGTGTTATTCTGCTCTCCTGTGGTCCAGCAGCATTTCCCTGCAGGTAGCCGTGCCACTGCTTCCCGTGCACTCTGGGGACTTGTGTTAGTTCTGGTCTGGCTGGAGAAATAAAAGAAGGGGATGCTGCCCCCGTCCTCTGCTTTCCAGGGCTGCTGCAGCTTGTGGCATCAGCTCTGACCCTTCCCGCTTGCCCCTGGAACTGCAGCAGTGCCTGGGGAGCAGACCCCTCACAGAGCACCATCAGAAGAAACACAGACCTGCACCAGCTGTCTGGGACTAGGCGAGCGTGTTGGCGGGTGCTGAAGGAGACAGTAGAGCAAATTAATGAGTTAATTTTTATTTTATTTATTTATTTTTATTCTGAATTGTGACTCTTATGTCAGCCTCAGATTCCTCTGGGCCTACCGTGATTTTGAATGCTGTTTTGGCAGCAATTCGTGACGTTGCGCTGTCGGCAGCAAGTGCCTTCCCGAGGCCTCTGTCTCTCCTTGGGGAGCAGGCTGTAGTCCTCCCTCCCAGTTTTTGGACAACCACCTGAATTGGGTGATTAAACATACCCCAGCAGAGGGGGCTGACCATGTCCTGTTTGGCTCCAGCACCGATCTCAGTAAACCCCGTGCTCTCTTCTCTCCCCAGCTCAGCGTTGGACACGCTCTCTGAGACATCCCAGCTTCAGCAGCCCACAGCGTCCGTGTGCCGGTGATTTGGAGCAGGACAGTTTGTTACCAAGTGTAAGTGCCCAAATACTTCACATTGTCAGTAACAGGTATTTGAGGGCAGGGATTTCCCCTGCTCAAAGGACTTTATTCCTTTGAACAAAACCCTGCCTTTCGTTGCCGCTCCGGCTGGGTGACTGCAGTGGGGGTGTCCGCAGGGGAAGCCGAGCACTCAGAGCAAAAATCTTGTTGGAGCATGAACTCTTGCAGCGCCGGCACTGTGGGCCCATGGTTTCAGGAGCTGCTCAAGTTGCTGCCAGCAGGGAATGAGCCACAGAGGAGATAGTGTTATACTCATTAAGTTACCATACTGCAAAGCCATGTCAAAAAATCCGCTGACAGCGTTACCAGCCACTGCTGAGACTTATCGGTGTCTCCCAGGGCGTGGGGTGCAGACAGACGGATGCACTGTCCTGCCAGGGCCGAGGGAGCCACAGTCGGGGTCTATCAGCCCTTGGAGGACTCTCTGACCCAGAGCATTAACTTCTGGAGGGGCAGATCCCCTCCACGTGGTGCCCAGTGACCCTCAGATGTACCTGGGCAGAGCCTGGGACTCCCCCCAGCCCTCACTGACCAGAGCCTCTCCCATGGCCCATCTCTGGCTGAAGACTGTGCAGCTAAGAGTAAAATACAAATTATGAATGTTCCAAGCCTCATCCCTTCACTTGTGTCTTCTCCACTGGCTTTGACCAAGTTCTAAAGGAGTAAGGGAAATAAAAGTGGGGTCCTTCCTGGGGTCACAGCAGAGGCAGCCACAGGCACGTGGCTTGCATAGACGAACCCACACCTTTGCAGAGCACGTCTTTCTCCAAAGCATTAGTCAGTTATTAAAGCAGCAGGAAAAGAGCCTCCCTTGTCCCAGCCCCTGCTTTGGTTTTACTCTCAGCTTTTGACATAACCAGGTCCCTCTTTCCACACTTCCCCAGCCTAGATGAGAGCTGATTACTGATCTGGATGGACATGACTCACTGCCTTTTCTAATGAGCAACTTTTCCTCTGTTTATGTACTTTGGTGGGGCCTTTCATATACCTAAAAAAGGAGAAGGGTGGCACTGGGGCGAGGGCAGGGTAATCCAAATTGCTGGCATCTGCATCCAGCCCCAGCGAGCTGTTTTTCACCCTCCCTTTGGACTCTGTCCAGCTGTGAAGTTGCTGCTTTTGAGCATGAAAAAGGCACAGCTCATCTTCCATGTGCTAATCCAGGTGAAATGGTGTCTAGGCCCAGAGGTAGGCTGCCTAAACCCTTGACAAGTAATTGGAGCTAATTGGGCTGAGAGATTTTTTTTTTGTTGTTAATATCTGTCCAGGCAATGCCTGGGGGCCCCATGGTAATAAGCGCTGTGCAAACCCAGAACCACCGTACCTGGCAGAGGTTTGCCAGCGGGAGGTTGTCCAGGCCACAGCAGGGCGCGTTGGGTTTTCCTGTTGTCTTGCACAGACATCGTCTCATCAGGCAGCTGCCCCGCTCATGTGGCATTGCTTGTGTTTTGCAGTGAGTAAGCAGAGGAGGCTCTTGCCATCCTAGCACCACCAGGCCAGACAATCGTTCCCTTGGCTGACGATCCCGTTGGATCTCTTCCCATAATGGAAGCGTGAGTGCCAAGATCCTCCATGACCTCCAGAAGCCACAACTCCTTACCGAGAACTCTGATGGCTCCACGAATGCTTTCCGAAGGTGCCCTCGGGGGGATCGCTCAAATCACCCCCTCGCTGTACCTGAGCCGGGGCAGCGTCGCCTCCAACCGGCACCTGCTCCTCTCCCGGGGAATCACCTGCATCATCAACGCCACCATCGAGATCCCCAATTTTAACTGGCCTCAGTTTGAATACGTGAAAGTGCCTTTGGCTGACATGCCCAACGCCCCCATCTCCCTGTACTTCGACAGCATCGCCGACAAGATCAACAGCGTGGCGCGGAAGCACGGGGCCACCTTAGTCCATTGTGCTGCTGGGGTGAGCAGGTCGGCCACCCTCTGCATCGCCTACCTGATGAAGTACCACAAGGTGTCCCTCTTCGAGGCATACAACTGGGTCAAATCGAGACGTCCCGTTATACGCCCCAACGTGGGTTTCTGGAGGCAACTGATAGACTACGAGAGGAAGCTGTTTGGGAAGACGACGGTTAAAATGGTACAGACACCATATGGCGTCATCCCAGACGTTTATGAGAGAGAGAGGAGACCCCTGATGCCTTACTGGGGAATTTAATGTGACTGCAGACAGGAAGCACAACAGAAGGGACGCGCTGTTCTGAGTCGACCAGACCAGAGACATCCCCTTCTCCTTCTACAGCCAATTTGGGTTCTTTACCATACAGCAGAACCTCAACTAATTCTCACCTCACTAACCCACAAGGCCAACGATTCCCTTCAAAGCATTTCTCTCTACAGGGATTTTCCCCCATCTGCATTTCTCTGATTTAGCAGAATGAAGTCTCCTTATAAGTTTATTCCTTTCATAAAACCTCCCTCTCTTTTTTAGGCAGTTTATTAGGATCCTACAAGGAAAGGCCTAACAGGCATTTGCAGAGTTAATGAACAAAGTGCGCTTTGTGATGCGGTAGCCTGGATATTTCGTTAATAGCTTGTTTGCTTCCTTGCAAAATCCTGTAGTGGCTAGGGAGCGGCACTAGCACAGAACGAGGGAGGTCCTGCTCTAAGGCAGTGGGTTTTTCCAAGAGCCAGGGTTGTGGTGCTAGTGCTGGTGTTTTCTTTAACATCTGTAGTGACTCTCAGTATATAGTGTTTGAGATCTTTAGTCAGCTCTTAATCTGTATTAAAAGTAAAAAAAAAATAAATAAAAGTGAAGCCAGTTCATGTCGGCCACAAGTAAAATAAAATTTGAATTATTCAAATAAATAAAAAAATACAAGATCTTTTTTCACTCATTCCATACCAGGGCAATAGCCCTGGAATACACTTAACACTGCTGAAAAATGCTGGTGTTTTTAGTGGGTTGAAAGTAAACGGAGATCTTTCCGAAATGTGGCTCAAGACAGAAGCGAGAGGTTAACCCTCCCCGCACCGGCCAGCCAAAGAGATGTGTCGGAAACTGCACGCGCGTGGCCACCTTCCAGCGGGGCCGGGCTGCGTTTCCCAATAGTCAACCAACCAGTAAATTGGAAGTAGGTAAAACTGCTCGATTGCTCAGCTCCAAGTACGGTCGCGATCTGCCTTAGCCCATTTCTAAATCACTTCACTATGTCCTCAAGGTTATGTTGCATTCTAGAATTATTCTGCGCAAAACAGCGATCTGCTCAACCTCCCGGACGAGGGCGGCTTACGGAGAAGGCTTTGCCTTGTTCTGCGCAGGGCGAGAACGATTCCAACCCGAGACGTGGGGGAAGCCTTTCCATGGCACAGCCGCTGCCTCCTGGATGTCGCTCCCCTCCCTGCGGACGGGAAGGGACTGGTTTCATTGGGGTGTAACTGGATCACCAGGAGAGCAAGGCAAGTCCGTTCCTCGATGAGACATTTGCATCTCTGAAGGAGGAATACGCAGATTGCTGGATGCCGAGATAGCTATCTGATTTAAATGAGATTCTATACTTGTAAAAAAAAATCAATAAAGATTAAACAAGAACATGTGTTGGTTTCCTATTCAGAACGGTGCTAATGTATCTCAAGTAACAGCGAGAACGCGCTGTAATACCAAGCAGTGGCTTTAAGCAAATCTGGACCTCAGTCTTGAGAAAAATACTGTGATCTGTTCCCATTACTTGGCTCATCAGTTTACAATTCATCCAGATGTCCTATAGTTCTTGCTCCTCATCACAAAAGCCAGGCAATTAATTTGGGTATTTCAGAGTCTGGAAGATAAAAAGTCCTAACTGAACAGCTAAGGAACAGCAGACACAATTAAAGGTTTCTCCAACCTGACCCACGCTGCGTGAAGATTGCAGCTCCGACCCAGAATTGACCAGCTCCAACCCAGAATTTTCAAATTTACTGCAGAGACAAGAGTTTTACCAGACTGGGCAAATGCCACTTGCTTAAAGTTACTCACTGGGGGAAGGAATGGGTGTGCAACGATTTCAGCTCTGGGCTGAGGTCCCGCAGGGTCAGCAAGGGCTGCTGGGGGAGTTCACAGGCTTTAAATTAAGCCCAAAGCCACTCACCAGGGCGTTGGGTGGCACATGGCCATGCAAGAGCACTCTGATGGGTTGTCCACTTGAAAAACATACACTGTACTCTCCTCTCTCTCTTTGTCCTGAGTTAAACTACAGCCAGGGAAATGGTAAGAAAAGGAACCAGGGATTCAAAATCAAGAGCAATCATTAGTCTGGAGACATTCTGAAAGCCTGACATTTCAAAGGGGGAAAGAAATACGAAGAACTGAAATCTGCTTTTGAAATTAAACTTTACCTAAAAATGGACTACGTATGATTTAACAGTATTTTCTATATAAAAACTGGAAGATAAATATTCTCCATTTTTAATATTTTATACACACACACACACACACACACTGCTCTAGTACCTAGGGGAGACAAACATGCTAATGTTCAGCCAAGAAAGCATCAAGACTGACTTTTAAACAAAAAGGAAAGTTAGATCTATAAAAACCATAATTGCCTAATAAAGCACATTATGAAATAAAGAATTCACCTGAAATACCCATTAGGGATAATATTACAGAGAAGTGCAATGGTATGAATACTTGTAGGTATTTCTTTGCAAAGGTTCCTCTTGTGTTCATTCCAACAAAAGCTATTTTACACAAGCGGTTTACCCCTTCAAAATCCAGTTTTTCACTCATCCTCAGATCCACAGAAAGCAAAGCAAAGCCCCAGCCACAGTCTGACCCGGATTGCTGGGAGCACACCAGCAGGATTCAAGGGAAAAAAATCCTGCTCCCCACAGGCTCTTCCAAATGGTCGATATCTTAATTGCTTGAAGAATATTTTATACGTTATTCTGTGAGACACCTTTCAGATCCTACCCACAAAGAAGGTTTCAGCTTCATTATGTTTAAAGTTCTTTTTGTCAGCCTTTCAAGGCTTCTCCCAACTCAGGGGAAGGTTTCACCCTGCCCACATATTTCTGCGGAGGAGCCCCCAGCTCGGTGCCTGCAGGGCTCTTAGCAGAAATGACAGCCTTCAGGTACAAGCAAGCAGCAAAAGCAACATTCTTTTATCGCTGCCCCCTGGAACAAGCCACTTCACAGGTTGGTCAGATATGAAATGAGCTCTTTATTGAATACAAGGCTGGAATCTCAACAAAGGATTTATAAAGCATTGCAAGAATTAAGGGAGGAAGCAGTGTGCTAAAGTCAATTAATAACACTTCTCATTGGATTTAAAATACCAGCAGCGACTCCAGGATAGCACAAACTGAAACAGCTCCAACTATCAATCACAAAACCACTTCTAGAAGACATAACATTCACCCAGAGGGAAGAAAAAGGAGTCACAAGATAAAGAGAAGTTTTCTGACCACTTTGTGAAATTATGACTTTTATATTTTAGTATTGAGGACTGGAATTAAATTCAAGGCAAAAGAGCAAAAGATTCTTTCAGAAGTAGTTTGTACAACAGCAGCTTTTATTGAAAAGGCAGCTTTTGCTTCAAGTTTCATTAATCTGACACATAGCTAGCAAGAAATAGGAGCATTCCTTGGGTTCTCATGAGCTTCTCCCCAGCCTTAGGTTGAACTTCACTATGATCTCATACATACTGCCCAAATTTCACAGAAAACTGCTCAGAACCAACCCAGGTAGAGAGAAGCTGCTGGCAGAAAGGAAAAGTCAGCGAATGGTCAAGGGGAAAGGGTAACAACTCCCACACCATGAATAACCTCGGAGCGGGTACAGCCTCGATGGTCAGCACATCTGGGGAGGTGCTCAGAGCCAACACGGTGATGGACAGGATGGGGACAGGCCACGGCAGTCACTCCAACCACACCAAGGGAAAACAACAGCACACGAAGACAGCACAGAGGCAGCAGAAATACAACTGGGTAACGCGATACATATACATTAAATAGCCAAGCAAACAATTCCTTAGAAGTCCAAATGTACACAAATACGTAGTAAAATCACTTTCCATAGGTAATCCCAAGGCAGCTCCACAGAACATGTGCGCTAAATAAAAAAAGAACACTATGTTTCTCACTTCTTCCTAGCAAAGGATACATGCAGAAAAAAAAAGTTACGTTTACAAAACCAAACACAGCACAAGCGCAAGGGCAGTGAGTGCCTTAGCTGGGGTGCAAAGGAAGCAGGGGAACGTGGTCGGTTACAATGCGCTGGAGAAAACACAGTAACCTTGGATACAGCCCGCAAGGACTCCGGGCTTTGGCTGGCAGTGCAATATCTGAGGAGATGCCAAATGCAACAGTGAGTCATTTTAATGACGGGGATGTGTAAGCGAGATGATCCTCGTTGTGCAAAGCCTTTATCAAGGGTATCTCCATGCAAAACATTTGCTGTGTTCCCATGACGTGAAGCTGTGCAGCTCAGAACGCTTTCTGCTTGCCACAAACGTGGGAACGTTGCCTGCTGCTTTCCCTGCTGCAGGGAGCCAGCACGCAGCAGTGTCATCCTTCAGTAGGCTCTGGTGCAATTAAAACTGTAAATGCTGATTCCTTATTTTTATGGGCCAAAAGATACACTGGATACAATCAGAGAGGGAACTCACTTGATTAACAAGTACAAGAAAGCCATCACTGAAAAATGCTTTTATGACAATATAGCCAGCTCTGTATTTGAAATACTGGTTGCTTTACGTTTCATATTGTGGCCTCTTTTATTTGTGGCATTCTCTTTTAATTAGAAAAAAAAAAATCCTATCTAGCTAAGTGTTCAGGAACTGTGGTAGAAACCCACGCTAACAATAAACTCCCTTTTCCCAATATAGCATTTCATAAGCAACAGCCCTTGCGTCAGCCAGATACTCAAAACCACTCGAGAAGTCCCCTCGCTAGCAGCAAGACGAGGCGTTCGCTCGGAGCCAGACAATGCTGAAGTGCTCCTGCGATCGCGGGTGCAGAAGCGAGCACTGAGCAAGACCCTAAACATCAATGGGAACACTCGTGCTGGGGATGGGTACAGCAGCCCCTAATTACAGTGGAAACAATGTACGTGGTCAAAAGCCACGGTGCTGGCTGCTGTAACTATTGCACACCCGATGAATTAAACAGAGAGCAAGCAACGAGTGACTGCCCATTTTTTATAATCACTGGGCAACAGAAAGCAGGCAGCCACTGTCACACTGCCGAAAATCTGACACTTGATCAGCTTAAGCTTGTGACTGGAGGCACAAGTTGCTTATTTTATGTGTGAGCTAATTTCAGGCAGCAGGAAGATTTATTTTAATTTCTTTAAATAAGGGGCCAGACACCTAGCACTCCTATTAGCCAAGATTCTTTCATTTGTTATAATTAATAGTTTAGTATAACTAAGCTTTTTTTTTTTTAAATACAAAGTATCATTTTTCCTCATTGTCTATTTCAGCAAATAACCAGCAGTCAGTGTCAGCTACTTAAAACTGAGGCAAGATTAACTTGGAAAAGCTGTTGATATCTTTGGAGAGAAAGGAGATTTTTCTAGAGATCTGAGAAACTTAAGTCAAGGAATTAAGCAGCAAGTGACACCTGATGGCTACACACCCCACTTCAGTCACTGCAGGCTAAGACTGTATAGTGGCAAGGCTCTTAAAATAATGCCATGAAGCTCCCCCTAGGTTTAAAATTCCGTAACGAGCACTACAGCTGAGCACACTGTCGTTTTGATGTATCTGAAGAGAGATCAGGTACTTCAGATGTATGGGTAACATTTTGTGACAGTCTATTATCCTACCTTCCTTCCATCCAGATAGCTGTACCTACCATAAGCAAGGAAATGGCAGATGCTCTGAAATGCAGCCCACATGAGAAGAGTGACTTTCAGTGCTAAATCACACCCACCTGTAGCAGCAGCTCAGGGCCAGCTTGGGCTGCCAGTTCTGAGCCAGAGAACAAGTTACATGCAGGCATCCCATCAAGAAAAGCGTATTAACGTGCAAAAAGGTAGTAGATGGGAAGGAGCAGATACGCTGTGTCAGTGGAGTCCAATTTTCAATGGTGATGCGGCCACACAGCTACCAACGGGCCAGGTGAAACGTAACAAATCAAACCTGCAGCCCAGGAGAAGTCAAGGAAGGATTTTGTCTGTATTTAGAACAGAGTAGCAAAGAGTACAAGTTTTAAAATCCAGCTGCTTGTACTAAAGAATCCAGGTAGAGGGACAATTCAAATTTTTTCAAGTCCTTATTCCCCAGTACTAACCAGTTATGCACAGGAATCCAGTATAATTTACAATACAGAACAGTGGAAGAATAAATAGACAATGGCTCTCAACAGACTCATTCCTTCTAAGTCAATAACTCGTTTTGCCTTGAAGGTTACTGTGACTCATGCATTGTATGCATTGTAATAGTCTAGCAGCAAATATTTAAAGAAAAACATCATGGTCCATATACCAAAAACATTAAAGAAAGTATTTGTTTGCAAATATGTACTTCAAGTATTTAAGTGGTCACTTCTATGCAAATCAGTCTAGCATTTCAGTTTTCCTTGGAAGCTGTGTACTGGCCTCTCTCAGAGGTTTATGCATGTGGTTAGCAGGCTGCTTTTTACAAACACTAACCCACTTTCATCATCTTGAGAAATACTGAAATGCTGCATTTTTTGCCACACTACATTTTTTCTGGTTATTTCTGAAACCCCAGCCATTTCAAGTGAAATTCTTCACAGGCAGCTTGTATGTGACAGTGGCGTTAACTCATTACGGTACAAAACTCAAACCAAAACGTTTCAAACCCTAACCACACCTCCAGCCTTGCCACTTACCCTACCACACCATTTCCCCCAAGTGTCCTGCATTATTAAACCCAACAATTCATCTTCAGTGCAGCTGCTTTCAGAGCAGGTCTGGCAAAATGAGACCTGGAGGCTTCGGCTCCACACAGTTGATCCAGAAATTCGCACAGCTTGCGTGGTACTGGTGCCCTCCGTACGCCAGCTTAAAGTTATCCGTTTCCGAATTAAAGGCCTAAAATAAGAATTGAAACAAGTGTGACAGTCTCATCTACTCCAGGATCTAGAAGCTAGTGGAAAATGCACAGGTATTACCCCAGAATGGCACAGCATGGCAGGACCCTCTCACTCTGAATAGACCGCCCAATAAACAGTGTTTTATTTTAGTCTGCAAAGTGTCTGCAGGTGGACAAAACCTTCAGCCATCACACCTGATGCACACTTTGCCTGTTACACCCTGTATTAATGCAGCCACCTAATGAGGATGCTGCCTGACCTCACCCTCCGTCATGCATTCCCCAGTTTTGCTACGTATCCATACCAGATAAAAGCTTCCTCTGCCAGCCAGTAGACAGCTACTGCATTTATTCCACTGGCTCAAATTTTGCTGTGATTTAGGCAGGTGCTGTTCTTGATATTAGTGTTATTTCAGCTTGAATTTGATCTGCTTTCTTCTGTTAATTGAATCTGCTTTACAATCGGAGTTTCTGAACAGAGCGTGTGAAGCCATGAACAAGCTCAAAACATCTCAGTGTTTGTTGCTAGGAGATGCTTTCCAATGCTTCACAGCTACCTATTTAAAAAAAAACCATTCTAACTCTGCTCCCCACACCCTGGATTTCCTGCAGAGATTTCTAAAAATGCCACTGCCTACTACATATAGCCAAAAGTCAGTATTTGTAGCAAAAACACCCCTACAGTTCTCCCTCTTCTGCAACACACACAGGCAGCTACAAATTCAGAAACTCACTGCAGTGAATTTTCTACCACACGACAGAAGTAGCACAAAACCAGAAAGGTATTCACAAGGTACAAGCATGCAGACAAGACAAAGGAGAGGCTCTGGAGCATATTAGTTGATCAGATCAAGTGTTACAGTCACAAAAAATGACTAGAAGAAAAGGATTCATGATTGATACAATTGAGAATGACAGCTGAGGGCCAGTTAGCAGCTCAGCCTTCCACACTCAACTAAGAATGAGTCTATAAAGAATATGTTTTTTACAGATTCATACTTTTCTAGGAAGCTCTTCCACAGGTTTCTCTTCTTTCTGCAATAACGTTGAAACCAAAAGAGTCAGCAAATCTGCCAATATATGTTACTTGGTTGGCATTAGTTTGTACTTATCCTGGGATTCCCTCCCAGCTCTGCTAATTGCAATAGTCCCCTCCTGATGATCCTCTGAGATGCATTTCATAAAGAAAAGTCATTAAAATATTTTTATTTATTAAAACATATCTATATATACACACATTTTAAGTCTCAGTACCCCAGTTTCTTCCCCATTATAAACAATTTAACTCAACCCTTTATCCCCATCTATGTCATACCCAAAGCCCAGTGAACAGAGGACACTGACTGAGTCCCATCTATAGGTCAGATTTTGCCTTTGCCACTTCCAGTTACAAATTATAGCCACAAAAGTTTTTTAAATACACCCAAGGCCTAAATGAAAGTCCAGACTATAAATTAAAGATGAGTTTACCAGCAGAGGCCATTATACTTACTTTACTTCTTGAATCCACATTTAGGAGGCACACTCCACAGGCAAGATCTTGGGCATTTTTAATCCCTGGACGCAGCATACAAGAAGAGAAATCCAGTGAGTTTTCATCTGGCTGAAGAAAGAAGACAATAACATTTAGGCATTTCAGTGACTGAAGACGTTTCAGACATCATTATAAAAATTACTGATCTGGTCACTACCAAGAGCCACGGTATCACAGCAGTAACATGGCAGAGATGACATATTATGTTTTCTCATCGACTGATGCGTGATTTAATCAGAGCCATTAGTGTGTATTTGCAATCCTGCTACGCAATCTCCGCCAGCATTAATTTACAACACTCGAGCTCTTGAAAAACGGCTGGACTACAAAGGAAAGAATTCTTAAGTTCCACGTTCCCACATCAAAAGGGGAAGAAACTTCTGAGGAAAGAGCCCAGGCGGCGGCTGCTACATTTCAACTGCAGGGTATTAAGACCTGGCGGAAGATAAACATGGAATGAGCAGCTATTTGTGCAGCTGCGAGGAAAGGCGCCATCGGCTGGCGCAGTTTTCACCAGTTAGCATATGAAGTGGTGTCTCAACTGACATTTATTGTCCTCAATTCCGTATGATCGCCTGGTCAAAACAGGGCAGTTGTTATTCTTTCTGAAGGTTTTTTTCTGAATATAGAATATGGCACAGCAGTACAAAATGGGATATGAAGGTTAATCAAACCATAGAATGATTAAGGTCACAGCCATACACAAGCTCAGGTTAAAAAGAGGCAAAGGTTGGGAGAATAAACCTGCAAATAATTAATAAATGAACACAGTCACTTTTCCAGTATACAACCTTCCATTTCAGCCACAAGATAAATGATGAGTTAAAACTTTGCATGAGGATAGTATAAAACCGTTGAAGATTTGCTTGAAGATAGCAGTGCAAATAAAAATGACGACTAGAAATGCAAGAAGCTTAACAAAACTGGTGTGATCCTAGAACACATGTACTCATACTTTAGGTATGCTGATCACACTCCCCTGCTGAATGGCTGGAGAACAATTGGAATCCTGAAAAAAAACACCCTTTAATCTTTAAGTAGATCAATCAAATTAATAAAGGCACTGTAATATTTGTTTACCAAATGCATAAGTGAGGCAAAGGAGAAGGTCATCTCGTAATTTGCAGTGAAAAACCAAAAGGCTGTGAATAAAATTACCTTGTAACAAAATCCTGTAAAAGATAAAATTAACCTTTCCAAGCACATGCCTCTGAGCTAGAATACTCCTCTCCACTGGCACTTCTCCATCATTTGGGATCCATGACTGCAACTCCAAGGGAAGAAGGTACAGGTTCCCCACCTTCCAGTGACCCACGTGGAAGAGAGCAACAAAAAGGGATGATTTTGAGAGCTATGGGAGCCAGGAGTCTCTGTCTCTTAGCTAACTTCAGAGGTACCGTGTGTTTGTGAGAAGTATACGAGTGTATATCAGCTCTTCAGATGTTTAAAATTTAGCTGGACCGCTTCCAGCCAGGAGCTGCTGCACCTTGGAGAACACGTGGCCAAGCCTGGGACTTCAAGGTAATCCCTGTAATCTTCCAAGGAAAAGCACTTTAAGAACTAAATTTTAATCCACTTGCTTAAATCAGGAGAGGATCCTGGTAGCTTTTTAGATTGTTACTATCAACAATGCCTGGGTTCAAACAGATGAATCCTCGTCTATCAACTTCATCTGTCAAGCAGTAAAATACTGCAAGTATAAATTTCATATTATGACAGGCTTTGTGCAACACAGGACATCACCAAAAACACCTGCTTGCCGCTGCTGTTTGTACTGGAGAGGCTTAAAATGTGAAAAAGGTGTGTAAAAAGGGACCGATCATTTATAATACCTGTTTTACCACAGTTAAAGGAAGTAATTTTGCACATTGTATTTCCTGCAACATACACACAGACAAAAGTGCAAGGTATTTAACTGCAAGGTGATTTTCTTGCTTTCTAATTGAGTATATTCTGTACCTGAACCAAATGTGCCCTGCTTTTCCCCAATTCCTGTGCAGACTCATCCCATAGGTGAGAAACTGCAGACCTCTCTTGAAGGCCACCCTTCAGCCACCCCCTCACCATCTCTCCTTGTAATGCTCGCCCAGTTATGTAGAAAGCTCCCCCCAGGCTGTCTCAGAGCAATTGAGCCTTTTCTGGCAGTTCTGTTCAGAGGAGGAAAAGCTATTGAGGCTGGAGCAGGCACCAAAACAAACTCAGGCATTTGCAAATGCAGAGAGAAAGGAAAACAGTTTAGATATTCCTGCATTGTGATATTGTTTGCTCCTGTATTCTGAGCATTAAACCTAATTGCAGGGATATTACAAAGACAAGATACATCTACACTATTCTGGCTTCATAAAATGGCTTCTTTAAATTTTACTAGATTTCCTTTATGGGAGAGGTCCACAGACACATAGGGTACCATCTAAATCACTAAGATGCTAAGTAAGATAACATCATGTTTGCACCTAAATATCAGTTTTCTGAGAGGGAGCTTTAAACTGGATATCACAAATAAGTGCATTTCCATTTTGCAAGAGAAAAATACAAACTGTAAAGTTAGAAAACCCTGTGAAGTCATTTTACATATAATTATGACGTTTCTTTTAGTAAAATCATCGTTTATTCTTGGCCTTACCGTTAAAGCAGCAAGTGACATGAAGCTTATTAGGTTGTTCCACACTTTATCAATATCCTTCAGCAGCTGCTGGAGTTTCTCACTACAAACAGCAGTTGCTTTGATACCCAGCTCAACTCTCTTTGTTACTCTGTAGACTTCAACAACCCCTGTTGATATAAAACACAGTGGAGGACTGCAGACAATTCACCACAAGCACAGGTTCCTGAAGCTTTACCTCAGAAATAGCACAGAATAGGCATGGCACACGAAAGGTGGTCATGGATGGTTATTTCAAAGTAGTAGTTACATTTATTTAGCAGGGGAATTGTTCATCACTGCAAAGATTAAGCTGAAAAATAACGTCACTTTGGAGAGGGTGATTATATATTACTGTCTTTTTCAGAGGAGAACTTTCAGTGTAAGAGACATGGTAAATTAAAACATACCTAGTAAATATTCCATGCCTTGAGCAGACTGGATGACTTCAGTGCAAACAGATGAACTACTTATTCCGTTTAAGGTATCATTTGCTTTCTTTATGACCTGGTGAAAATGGATTTCATTAAAATAATGGTGTTATCTACCTTAAAATAATTATTACAAACAAGATTGTTCCCGACAGAAACCGTTATACAAAAACTGAAGCAAATTAAATAAGAAATGATTGCCATACTCCATCACTTGTTTTTTAATATTCATGCTGTAACTGTAAGTAGATCAGGGGAAAAGTATGAACACTTAAAACCTTAATGTATTCCCCCAAATATTTTCATTACAAAATAATAGTTTTAGGAGTATGCATGCATTGCTGTCTAGCTTAATAATAACACTCACAGTTTTGGCTAATACCCAAATGCAAAGAAGAAATTTTAAGGAAAACTAATCTGGGTGTGAAACATATGACACCCATTACCAGGAAATTAATGGACCCGCCGCATTAAACAAACCCATTTCTTAAAAGTTGCTGAAGAGCCAGCTGATATCAATGCCCTGACCAACACACCTTACCGCACATCCGAAATGGAGGAACACCACATTAACTAGTTAATTTGAAAATTTAGGCAAAAGGCAAACTAATCACAAATGACAGGGAGATTAGTACAGGATCTTTAACTGAAGAGGCAATGCTGCTGCTATGTGACAGCTTTTCGTTTAAAAACTGTAATCCACTTGGGCTGATTCCACCCTTTCTGCGCCTATACGATCTTAAACACTGAGTGCAGCGGTACCTACAGGAAGAAGGGACAAGTTTTGGGGGAGACCACACACTTACTTGCAGGGCACTCTCCAAGCATCTTTGCCATTCATACGCATACCTCTCGCTTTCCTGTTTGAAAGAAAAGGACGGTCAGAATCGTGCTCCTGCACACATTTCCCTTTCTCCTATCACAACAGACACGCAGCAGACAGGTATTTTAAGAGACTATTTGCAGATCAGCTATGTAGACTTTCAACACACCGATTCCTCATTTTTTGCCCATTCTTTAAATATTCTCTTGGCACCTGAACTCTAAAATTTGGTTTCTGGGAGTCAGAACTAGTTTCAAAAGGAAGACCATGTATGAATGAGTACAAAGTTTGCATCGCACATACCTACTCCAAACACATTTGTTACAGGTCTGCTGTTATAGAAATGGGAAATAGCAGAATTTAATCCAAGTTCTTTTATCATCTATTCTCAAGATGAGCAAGAGAAATAACTACTACTCAGCCAAAAGAATTAAGCCATTTCCCAAAGCCAATGGTCTCAGTGCCAATACTGAGATTAGAGTTTAGTCGTAACTCATTTCCAGTTACAAGTTTAGACTGCAAGGTCAAGTGATTCTGACTGACTTTCAGACAACAGCATTTTTTCCCACTTCACAAGACTTTAAAGACAGGGAAAAGAAACCTCTTTTATGAGCAGTTTCCAATCAAAAAAATCTAACCTTACCCAAATGCCACCTTAGAATCATACCCTAATCGCTAAAGTCCCAAAGAGTTAGGATACAGAACACCCTTGATACCGATCACACAGACGAAAGCCATTGCTGATTTACTTGTAATCCAGACAATGCGTTACCTCAACTTCCCCGGTCAAGTCTTTGTATTTGTCTCTGATGACGGGCAAAGCAGGCTTCTCACTAAGTGTGTTCGAACGATCCCTAAACGGCTGTTCCAAAACTGGTACAGATGAAGAGCGACTTATTTCTCTATCACCTAGGCTCAAACTCCTTTTATGAGACCCTAAAAAGTTAAGGATATAAACAAGTTAGTCTTTTACTCATAAAGGCACAGATTATTTAAAATTAATAAAGTGGTAGCAAGGGATGCACGGCTACTCCAGAAGAATAAAGTCTTCATTTACTCAGTGACTGGTGCAAATTTCCCCAGCTCCTCAATTCTTACAATTTTTTGGCACAATACTTTTCTTCTAGAAAGCCACTGGCTCCAAACGCCACAGAAATCAATGAGAAGATTCAGCTCATTTCCAGTAGCCTTTGGAACAATTCCCATTGACTAACTTATAATTTGATTAGAAAAAATAGCCGTTGATAAGCAGATGCATTATGGGCTTCCTCCACCCCAAGCAGGCTTACCTTGAACAGACAAGTCAAAGGTAGCCAGTTCACTCTTGATCATTTCTTCACTGGATTTCACTTTGACCTGGGAAGTAGCCACCAAGAAGTCAAACTTGCTGATTTTCGGCTTTTCACTTTGAAATTCTCCAAAGTCATCTGTAGACTCTCTTCGCAGTTCAGAAGAGAGATCGCTGGCGAGGAAGTCTGTCTCTTGATTTGTGTCAGCTGCTGCTGCTGCATCCTGTGCTTCTGATGAAGGTCTTGCAAAATCACCAAAGTCTCCAATGTCGTCGTCACTTGGACCGCCGGAGATTGGTCCAGAGTCTTTAAAGTTTGCAAAGGCTGCAAAGGAAACATCCTGTAAAGCATCCTCACTCGAAAAGGTTGTCACTTTGGAAACTGTTGTCATGGTAATGTTTTCTGAACTGCCAAACAAGGTCTCCTTCTTCTGAAGAACAGAAGTAGCCGGAGAGGATCCACTTCCTGAAGACTGGACAAAAGAGGGGAGCTTCTTGCCCGGATGAAAGTCTTCTTTGTCCGACCAGTCATAGCTTGCCAGGCTGCTGACTGCAGACCCACTGTTACAGCTTCCAAATGGGGCACATTTTAAGTCATCTATATCTGAGAAAAACAAACCCCTACAATTAGAAGCTGAAGTTCAAACATTAATCTCTCTACATTATCTAAAACAATAGCAACTTGCTAAGAGTCTTAAAGAAATGCAAGAAAAAAAACAGAGTGATTTGTTGCTTCAATGAGGCTTAAACTAGAGTTTGCACAAAAATAATCTGAAAAATACCTAAACATTTAATTGCCTTATATTTTAAGCTGAAAGTCACCATCCCATTACGGGTAGTGAAGAAACACTAAAAATGTAAATGTTTTCTGACAGTACAGACTGCACAGTTCACCAGTTCAGCTTTCTGATGCTGGCTGCAGAATCTACAATCTAAATGTAAACATTAACAACTCAAACATCTTATCGCATTATTTCATGCTATCAAAACCAACCACACAGAAGACTGGGCTAACTTTTCCGTTCCCTCCAATGAGGTATTAATACACTTTTATTTTGTATTAATGCTTTGATACAAATAACATTTAAAAATGTGCTGCAAGAACTTTTAAAAACCAGAAATCCTGTTTAAGCTTATCTCAGTTACCACAGTGCTGCACAACCAACTCTTCAAACTTACAGGTTCCAGGAACAACACGAATATTGGAGGATCGTGTTTTAGCTTTTACAGACTATTTCTTCAGTTAAACATAGAGAAAATCCAATTATTTTGCTCCAAACATTTATACTTACCTAGCAATTATATGGCCAATAGGTTCTTCTCACTGCCATAAGCAGGTATGAGATACAGCCTGGTGGCTTACATTAGAGCCAGCAAAGGAGCCAGCACAGTGACCAGGGTCTGCTGGGCTTTGTCCGCTACTCATTGAATGGATCTTTCACGTTTAGACTGAGATTGATCCCCAGCGAAGGCACAGAGAGCCAAGGGCTGGGCAGTTTTCATTAAAGCATTAAAAAGGAAAAAAAAAAGCCCTACTCTACTACATTTGACATTTGTTTTCCAGCATTAGCAATTGTCAGTTTGGATCAGACATTCAGCCGCTGCTCAGTGCCTAGGGTCAAACAGGCTCGAGGTACAGCAAACCCAAACCAGAAAATATATTCTCTCGGCATCGTTTTTGATGAGATTCTTCTGATAAACATTATGGTCTTAGCTGGCTGGCACACAGGAACATCAACTTGGGTTTAATACAGCCAGGCTGCGAACGAGCTGACTTTCCAGCTGCCCTCTTTATTCAATCTGGCCACACCAGCCTGAGGATTAAGCCATTTTAACAAAACATTTCTGCCTTCATTTATTCATTTTACTGGAAAGGGAGAGCACGCTATGCTTTAGGCTGCTTTCCAGGCATGACCTACATTCATAGCTAATTAAAAAGTCCAACAAATATACAATATAACGATAGAGCTTCATGGCTACTACAATAAAAGGCCCTTTGCAATGGGTCAGCGAGGCACGGTACATCATCCATCAGATTTTCCTGCGGGACAGTCCTCCTGCAGCTGCTGCATTTGCACATGACAGCATCTCAATAACAAACCTTAGCACCCTGCGTGTATCCAGCAAGATTTCAAAGCGCCATTCGACTATTAAATTTGTAAAGCAAGCAGTTTACAGAAGGGTCAACAGACAAGAGATGAAATCACCTGCTCACAGCAAAACTGAATAGAAAGAAGGCTCCGAGGTGAAAAGGAGCTGACTTGCAAGGGATCAGTAATTTATCACAAGAAACCACACCTTGTGCTCTCAAATGTACGGTTTTGTTTAAAGAAGTTAAATGAAAGCTTTGCTAACATTAAAGAGAGTGCCAGAATAACCTGCAAAACGTTAGCCAACTGTAATTAATCCTGGGATCTTGAAAACAGCACAGCGTACTAGGGAACCTCTTTTTTTCCACTTTGTGTTGACTCCAAAACCCAGCAAAGATTTACGCATGGCTATTGTTTCAGTGTTCACCAGGAAATTAAAAGAATCACAGAATCACAGCATGTGAAGAGTTGGAAGGGACCTCAAAAGCTCATCCAGTCCAAGCCCTGCCAGAGCAGGATCACCAGACCAGGTCACACAGGAACACATCCAGGCGGGTTTTGAATGTCTGCAGAGAAGGAGACTCCACAACCTCTCTGGGCAGCTTGGGCCATGCTCTGTCACCCTCACAGTGAAAAAGTTTTTCCTCATGTTCAGGTTGAACCTCCTATGCTCCAGCTTGCTAAGAAAGAGCGACGATCCTACTCTGAAGATCTGCACAACCTACTGTGAACGATTTCTTTCCTGAAGGGCCAGGACCTGCTCTGATCCTGGCTCCGGGACAGGCAGAACCAGCAGCAGGCTTCGGTGGGAACCCTGAACTCCCCGTGCTTCATCTGCAGCTAACAGGTCATGGCAGGGAAGGCAGAACAATATTTTAATTACCCACAAACTAAGATTCAAGATTCTCTCCGTGAAGTCACGCAGACACGAAACCCACCTACACAGGTGTGAAAACTGAGATGAAATGTGAGAGTGCAATTCTGTAAGTTTTAGTTATTTGGATAGTTAGGACAGGATTACTTTGGAGAACAGAGAATAAACTTTCCTCAGATTATTATGTTACAGGAAATATCCTGTGTTCACAGAAAGTGTTTACAGCTAAAGCAATCCTAAAACAATTTTTTGAAAAGTATGAAAAATAAGAATGTTTGTGGAACTGTCCTTAACCCACAGTAAATTAGCTTTTATAAGAATTTTTACCCTCCTGCAAAAAACCCAACCTCTTGCTGTGCCGTGCGCTGCATTTCATCGGCTCGTTTGCCACAAGTTAGATGTTTTTGCATAGAGGAAGTAAAATCATCATCTTCGTCATAGCTGTGGCAAAACTAAAGTCGAATCTGAGCTCTTAGCAGTTGACGTGTGAAAAGCACCTCTGGGTTGACCCTAGAGAACTTTTCATGATGTGGGTGTCTTTATTATTGCCAAAGACTGTTTTAGTAAGCAGTGTTAAGAACTGCTCCTTCTTTTCCTTAACGACCACAGATATGTTTAATGAATAAAAAAGCTCCACTTAAAATGCTGCAGTTACAGCCTCTGATGCAATAAGAGCTTCATTTTGCTGTTAGGCAATTCAAAATTTAAAAAGATACTTTTGTATCGGTAATATTTTTGCTGTTTTTGTCAGAAACAACACAGCAGATCTGAGCTTAGTTCTGCCATAAAAACCCAAAAGCTCCTGCCCCCAGTAGAGGGAAAGCCCCACGGCATCAGCACCATCAGCTGTGCACTGGTGAGACCACGAAGCACACAGCAGATGAAATACACTGGATCTAGGTTCCCAAATCACGTCCGGATGGGGGCAAGGTGAGACGAGTGCGTGTACGTCCGTAAAAAACAAAGTCAAACCCATTCAAATATCACGTAACCACACTTTGTTTTTCCATAAAAATATTTTCTAGTGAACCAAGAATGGAAAAAGTGATCTTCCCAGCGTCACGCTGGAGCACAGTAAGGTTCTAAAAGCTTAAGCAACTAAACCTAATTTGTATTTCTTCCAAAGCAAAAGGTTTGAAATATTTACCATTTCCTTTCCAGCCATTTTGAGCAACCAAAACCATAGTCCAGCCTGCACGACCATCACCTGGGGACGGCTACAGCTGTGCCACGTCGCTGCCGGGGACAGGCAGAGCAGTCACTGCCACGGAGCGTACAGGAGAACCCCGACAGAGGATGAAATACAGCTCAAACACTGCTTCCCAGTGTTATCTCATCTACGGAGAGACTTGACATCCTTCATTTGAGCCAACTATAACAATTTATTTCAACTACCAAGGATTAAGTTATGGCTGGAGGCAATTTACAAGCTGGAGTCTTCAATGTCAACAGTTTAATCATGTAAGGAAAACCCTTGACAGCACTGGTGATATTCTAAAGAACACTAAAAGACAATTCAGAAGATTGTAATATCGTCAGTGATTTTAACCAACATAGGAGTCTTTCAAGCTTTTATATTTCAGTTTATATTAAACTGTGATGAATAAATGTAACTCCTGTGTCATTTTTTGGTTGTGAGGGTGGCGCAGGTGGTAGCTAGCTCTGTTCCTTGAGGAACAGCACCAACGCACCAAAGCCAGAGGAGTTACACTGGGAGCATCACCAGCAGCCTGAGCAAGAACTGCAGAGATGGGACTGGGACAGGCACCACCTCCTCACCACTTCCAGTGGGGCTTCACCTGAGAGAGGTGGAGGGGAAACAGGACGAATCAGAGGCTCGCATGCACTGCTGCTACCGGGGTCATGCCCATCAGTGACTGGAAAAACTCAAAGCCCATTTCTCAGCTGGTGTAGTCTGAACGACGTTAACGACAAGGAAGTTACACCAATTCACTTTCGCTGAAGATAGCAGCATTCAGCACTGCTAAAGTGGAAACCATCAAGAATGCTGACTCTAAGATAAACTTAAATGAAGGGAAAAGGAAAGAAAAGCCTTCAAAACCTTGCAGAATTACAGAACTTGTTAGTTATTTTTTAATGACCATGATAAACAACATATCACAGCAGAATAAAGACCCTCTGAGCTCACACTGGAAGCGGAGAGCCGGCTCAGCTCAGCCCTGCAGAAGCCCAGGACAGCCTGGGCTGCATCTCTGCATCCTTTGGCTCGGCTTGGAAGGCATTCAGACAACACAGACGCACCCTTCGCTGGTAGAGGCCTTCACAGGATAAATAAGTGTCGTTAAGCTCCTCTATTTGCAGAATTATACTAAATGAGAGCAAGGGAGAGAATCTGACTGTCAAGTCTGGACAAAAACGTAACAAAGTAGAGAGTCATGAACATTACTCTCCCTCCTCCAGGTACGATTAACTGAACAAATGCACAAAGCCCCGCAGAATTAAGCTTCCAGGTTTACATTCAAGCCTTCAGTTCAAAAAGCTTTAAGGCTTGACATAACCCACTGGTGCTCCAGAATGAAAGAGGGGTGGGTGTTTTGGGGTTGTTTTGTTTGTTTGTTTTGTTTGTTTTCCTTCGAAGTCTCTCAAGATTGGTATAAAGAAGAAAAATATTCTGGTTTCTAGTCTGGTTTTTGCTCCTGTGGCAAGGCAATACCAAAACCCAGTTTGCGCTGGCGTTGTGCTTTTACTTTATTCCACATCTCAATTATTTTTAGCTTTTTACCTTGTCTTCCAATTTGACCTTAATCCTAAACTGTTAGTGGCCCAGGATTTGGAGGAATTCTAAGTGACACAGTTATGTGACACAAGTTTGGAGCTGTCATTCATGTTTGAAAGCTTGTTTAGTAAGCCAGGGCTTCCCAAACAGTAAAATGAAGCAGGGCCCTTTACTTTGAGGCCCTGACTAACCCACTTTAGGTTAGCTAAATATATATCAGAATATTGTTTGATGGGCTCCTACTCATAAAGGCCTAGACAGCAACACAGTTTCCAGCTGGTCCCCTTCACAGAGGCACATCATCACCCTGGCTGGCAGCAGGGAAATCCAGGTGAGGAGACAACAGGGTAGAGAAAACAGCATTTCTGTCTTCAGTTTGCACTACCACCATACCCTCAAAACCAACTCACGGAAACAACCCTGCCACCCACACATCTCCTCTATTCAATCCCTCTTAAAAACCACTCTTTAAAACAAATATTGTTTAGTCTGAGAGAAAGTTTCAGAAGTACACAGGGAGCGAGGTGTAAGCGTTGGAAGAGGAGAAAGAAGCTCACCCACACGCTGCTCTGCAAGAGACAGGCACCCGCCAGCACAAGGGGATACTATAACTTTAAACTTTGTATTTTTCCGAAAGAGAGATACACATTGCTGGTTTGCAACAAATCACACACATCCCCACATTTTCAAAATATGCCAAGATAATATTTATTAACACAGCAGGACTTACAGATCACAAAAGATAGTGATACATAGGAGCTCGTAAGGGCATTATCAGAATAAAGCATGCAGGTCAATACTTGCAGAAGAGAGATATCAAAGCAGATCTGAGAAGGCACATTCACACAGGAAATGTTTAGTTGAAATCAGACATTAGAAAAGCAGCAAAAAACCTGAAGTTGATTAAAATATACAGAGATCTCCAAAAATGCCAAAGAAAATGGTACTTTACAGATTGGTAAGTGCAGCAAATGGATAACCCTTTGAGAATACCCAGGAGAGGGTACGCTCTCGCTGCAACGTT
>NW_010163631.1:31975-57335 GCF_000695765.1 Mesitornis unicolor
ACTTAGGTCCATCTAACATGATTATGTGCTAATTAAAATGCTTCCATCTTGGAGCAAAACGTAAATTTGGTCTAAAAGAAGCAGCCTGGTTGAAACTAAGAGCATGCAGCCAGTGCTCAAAGGGTTATACGAAGTAAATGCAAGCGAAATCAGGCAACATTAGTATAAGTCTACCTTCCACACAAAGAACTTTAGCAAAGTTTAAAGAGACAGTATCCCCTTTGGAGAGAGCAAAACTGAAAACCTTTCTTCCCTCAGAGACCAAAGTCTGCTGTGTGGGAAGCAGCTCAACAATTTCTTATAAACTCCCAGTGTAAGCAACCTACCTGTCCGTACCTGGAAGCTATGCAGCATGAAATCTTGATAGCCAAAGGATCAAGACCTCTCTGTCAGTATGTCAGAAAAGTCAAATCATCTATCAGTACCTCTGTCCTGCTGCTGTTTCACCAGAGATGTTACACGGTGCTTGCAAACACATGGTTCCCAGTGACTAGTTTCCCATGTCTCAGCAGTGAGGATGGCAAAGGGATACTGTCCCTTTTTGACATTAGATTTACAGATCGAAGAAAATTAAGAGGAAAAAAATAAATCTGCTTTTCAACTTATGTAAACTGAAAAAAAAAAAAAAAAAGGACTCGAACATCAGCAGTTCATAGCTTGAAATGCACCAAACATACATAAAGGAACACATGAGCACAGGAGTATTCGTAACAGACCGTCCAGAGCACGCTCTGCTACGAGAGTTAAATGGAGTAAAACTCTCCCTGTGGAAAAACATCTAGCTTGGCACCATAGGAGAATACAGACTTGTTTAAGTTTAATAAAAATAGCTTCTAATTAATACTTCAGAGTTCAAAAGTTTAGCAACAAGCACATGATCAGCTAACCCCTTTAAACAAACAAAAAAGTCTTTCCTGCCACAAATGGCAATTATTAATCACTGATTTCTGTGGCAAAAGCTCACATCCTGTAGAAGAGCTACATAAGTCAAACTTCCACTGAAAGAGGCTAGAAAAATATTAGGAAAAAGTGCTTTCAAAACCAAAGGAAACATTCAAGAATACACTGTAGGTGCTACGTTTCTGACAGCTCACTCAACTTGGAATTTTACCAAGCAGTAATACGAAAATTAAATGTCTTTGCTAATAAATGATTCCTGATATTTTGTACCCTGTTATAGAGTATCTTCCACGTCAAAGTTGTCAACTTAATTCCCTCCCCTACTTAAAAATATCGTACCATGCAAAATTACAGTACTGTGTATTTTCGCTACCCACCTCTGCAAAAATGGAAGAAATCTTTCATATGGAAATAACCAATTCTTGCAGTAATAGCTTTTACATTTACAGTTTGTGTGCTCGCCCCTGTTCAGAAAAACCTCTGACTGCATAATGCTTGTTGCTAGAACACAGTCATGGTTCCCGTGTTATTGAAGGCCACAGAACATTTTAACTACATCTTACCTTCCTACGTACACACAAAAAGAAAAAGCAGGACACTTGGGAAATTTGTTTTATGATATGCGATCAGATCAGAGATGGTCAATTCGCTCTCTCAGGAGAGCTCTCATAAAAGGAAATTAAAGAAGGTGAAAACCTGATAAGAGTGAAGTAAAAGTCCCACGGTTTTAAATTTAGATGCAAGAGCTATCATTCACAAGACCAGCGTTTACAGGCCCTTGGCACACTCATTCCAATGAGGGTTTTAACTCTAAAAAGTTAAAAGTCTAAGAGCAATACTTCTACTTGCAGTCCTGCAAAATACTGACTATGCAGATTAAGCCCCTCCATACTGGGAATAAACTAGTGTTGTTGATTAGACAGCTTTTCATTAACAGCACAAATTAGTGTTCTCCCTACCCTTTCAGAAGCACAGAGCAGGTTAAGTCCCCAAGCCAAATGCTCTGTTGAAATCAAGAGATTAAAGTGAGACACTCTGCCATTCATCTTGCTAATATAAATGGAATGACATTGTTTGCATTAGAAAATTTTCCACTCAAATCCCTTAAGGGACAACAGCTAATATATGATTGATGTTGTCAAATCTCAAAAATAAACTGGCGTGGAGTTCAAACTGTTCAATCTATTTATAGTCATCTGTGATGAAAAGTAAACACTGCCCTGCTAAGGGGCTGTTGGCTAGCGGGCGCACACAGACTTCTGAAGTCTTTCACTGCTGAAAGACCAGTGCATAATACTGTAATTTAGCACACAGGACAACACTGAGATCTCCGTCACCGCTGTTACCAGAGCAATCTAACCAGTTCCTCACCTGCTGCTGGTGGATGCTGGCCACTAACTGTTGGCAAATCCAAAGAGCTATCAGACATGACATGCTTAAGATCTCCTCCCACATCAGCCAGTTTCATGTCAAACTGAACAGACAACGCGTCTTCAGAATCCTCCTTGCCGACGCTGCTGCCACCAATAGAAGGGAGATCCAGAGACTTCACCGAAGCAGAGTCTTCTTTGGCCTGCTTGAAAGCTGCGACTTTGTCCACCAGGGACTTATCCGCATTGTTGCACGCAGCAGAAAACTTGTTAGAGTGAAAGTCGGCAAAATCATCATCACTCTTCACTGAAGAAAGTGTGTTGTCCTTCGCTTCCTCAAAGCCTGCTCCAGAGCTTTCCAGAGAAAGCTGTTTGAAGATATCATATTTGGTGGGCGTAGCGGCGGTGGCAGAACTCTGCCCACTCTTCACCGTGCTGGCAGATGAGCCAGGCTGAGGAACAGGACCGGCCTCCAGCTTAAGTGCATTGTATTTGTCATCTGTTTTTTGTTCGGAAAATCCGCTGCTATTGTTGAAAGCCATAAAATCTGCAAAGTCATCTTGTCCGCTGGCTGATGCGCAATTAGAAAGTTCCCCAAAAAGGTTGAATTCTCCAAACTCATCAGCTAAGCTTGAGCTTTTGCTGGGTGTTGGTTGGGCAGTGTTAGATGGAAGGGGTGGTGGAGGAAAGGAGCCCGGCTTTGATGTATTAAATGCAGGGGAAAATGATGGCTGCTTGTTTTCCCCAGTAGAGGAAAAGAGATCCAAGTCTGCCAGATTCAAGGGGGTCTTTGCTTGTGTTTGCTGTTTTGACTGAACAGGCAGAGAAGGGAAGGACGCAGGGAAAGCTTTGTCTTTTGTAGGTGGCTCTAATGGTGAGATACTGTCAGCGGTTTTAAAATCTGTGAAACCATCATCGGTTCCTGCAGGCTTGAACTCTGCAAGGCTATCTCCTGAGAATAAAAATAATTTAAAAAACAATAATAAGACACTGCAGCGACAACAAATACATCATACTCACACCATGCAAGCAAACAAATTATTTCATGCATTGTCAGAAGTTTTTATGCAAGCCATTTAAATTAAGAACTCGGGATGCACGTGGAACTGCAAACTCAACTACTATGAGCCACGTAAGTTTCAAGGGCAGCGATTCTAATATCCATTCCAGCAAACAGTCAACTCTTTCAAATAGCCTCAAGGTCATAATAAATTCCCTTTACACTGAGGTGATGTCAAAAGAAGCCGTGACCAATAGATTCTAAAGGTGATCACTACTGTCTCATTCAGCTTCCACGGAAGTTCTTTTCCCATTTTTGCTGAGTAATGAATGCAATCTTGAAACTCACTTATACCAACATAGTATTTGCCTTCTTACGGAAGCAATACTCATCCTCTCTCCCTTCAAAATATTGCCTAAATACAGTTTATTCATAAGGTGTCAGCAGAGGGTTGAAACAAAAGCAACACTGCTGCTAAGCTGAAAGGGGAACACAGCAGAGACCAACTGGACTTGCCCGGTGGCTGAAGGGACTTTTGAGAAAAGTCCACTTGAAAGAAGGCAGCCAGCCAAACTGATCCAACTGTTCCCATAATGGGGATGCCCATGGGTGAAAGCAACCAAGTCCCAAACAGAAAACAATGCAAGGCAGTGATCCTAACATGTTGGTTTAGAACATTTTAAATCTCAGTTTAATCTACTATGTTTTCCTTCTGTCAGGTTCACCTAAACACACTGTAGTGTTAACTCATCAGAATGCAAGATAACTCGGCATCTTCTGGCTTATCCTGAGACTGATCACAGTTTTACCAGGAAGCCTGCAGACGCGCATTCACGTGAGAGTCAGCATTAGTAATCATAAGATCTCGAATGTGTGGATCTTGAGTTCAACTACAAACTGAGTGTAACCCAAACCGATGTATGGATTATAATTTAATCCCGATTAAACATTAGGTAACAATGTTTTCATTGATTTTACATTAAATATTTTGGTGTACTAACTTCATACTTTTTTTTACAAAGCAATTTCTTTTGAACATGAAAAAGGATGTTTAACCCATTCACCAGCATGTACATACTTAGACTACTTGTAATTTTAAAGTACAGGTGCATACATTAAGACAAATAAACAGATTTTGTTCTATTTGAGAAGTACACCATTAACATTTAATTTTTAAGCTATCACATACTGTCATACTCAAAATTAGTTTAACCAAGTTTTAGAATAATACTCTTTATAATGGTAGTAAAGGACCATGACTATACCTGACATATTCTTCCATTCTCCCTCCCCTCCAAACAAATTCACCTGGCCCAGCATCAAGACAAATAATTGCAAAATTTCTACGCATTGATCAAAACTAAAACACCACAGCAAACTAAACTTACTGATGAATTGCAAACTTTTCCATTAGAAATGTAAGCTGGTGAAAGGGTTAAGAGTGGTCAGACCTGGATAGCCAGCAAATCTAGTAATTTTCTGTATTTTAGAACACATACGGAAAGAGATAAAATACTGTTATTTCGTGTCATTGCATGCCTTTAACCCTGAAGAGGTACAGAGCATGAAAAAGTCACAAAACATTTCAGCAGTTTCAGAAACTCTGTCTGAAAAAACAAATTTCATCTTTGAAAAATAAGAGGTAAGAGTGAACTCAGGTAAGCAGTTTTATCCCAGAATCTAAAGCCGTCTTCTAATAATGAAGCAAAATGCTGGGTACAACATAACTCTGTGGAAGTCAGGTTAAGTTAGTAATATATTTATCTTCTGATCTGTCTACTAATAATATATGAGAGTTTTTCAACATCTGATTAAAAAGATGAGATTACCACTTATACTGCATAAATGAGTTAGGCACAGATGGTTCTGGAAAAGGCTTAGGGAGACTCTGCTGTTGTAATTACACAGATGTAGCACCTCAGATGCCATCTAGGCTTTACTTATCCCAATCAAAACCAGTTAAACACCAATTTCCAAATACGTGAGCAGATTTATTTTCAAGCACCAGAGACCATGAAAAGATTAAATTCTCCCCTATCAATAGAAAGCAGTTGCAGTTTTGTCCAGAGGCATCTTATTCTGTCGTCTGAGAATACATGGCTGCCGAGTCGAAATGAGCAAATTCCAGCCATATTGTCATTTTAAAATAAAACTCAGACACATCCAAAAGAGATGCCAATTGTCCTGAAATACATTTTGTAGAGTGTTCTGATAGTATATTACACCATTTTTTCAGGATGCTTCCTGCTACATGGTTTAGAGAAGCAGAATTTCCATTACACTAAAATTCTAGCAATGGAAAAGTTCTGCAACTCATAAAAATAATCATGAAAACGTGTTAAAATAGCCCAAAACCCACAATGCTTACCTAAGTATTTGCTCTCTGATGGTTGTTCTAATTCACGGAAAGCACTATACTTGTCTCCACAATCTAGTGAAGATGAGAAAAGGAATACATTTACATAAAGCTATTAGGAGTTCATAGAAGATATTTTATATTTACATAATTGATCATAATTTTATCACTGTAAAAACCAAGATATGTGAAATATTGCAATAAATTGCTCATAGTGGTTGTATTTTTTTTTCTGTTACCTCCAAAAGTAGCTGCATTTTCAGAAGGCTTCTCAGCTGCAATTCCTTTAAACACAGCATACTTATCAGTTGATGAGAGTGTCTTATTGCCTGGGAGTGGCATTAGTAAAGAAGGAGCGCTAAAAACAAGAGAGATAAAAGCAAAGTTCCTTAATTTATCCGTAAGAAATCTACATTTCCAGGTTTTTATTTAAAGGATCCTCTTATTATGACTACACAATTTAGATCACTAAACCTAAGCTTGTACCCTGAAGAGTTCTTAATCAAGAACCAGATGTAAACTACTTTTAATAACTGTCAAGAATAAGAGCATGTAAACAGGCAGACGGGCAACAAGGGGTGAATTTGCACTTTCTCTCACCTAATCTTATTTCTTTAAGCTGCAAGTCAATTTTCACCCTTCTTGATTTTAAATCATTCCAAAACATGAACAAAGCACTCCAGAAATTCACACCACAGGAACTCTTAGCCCAGGAAACAATAAGCACACAGATGTACCCCAGGAATCACTGCTGTTTAGTTTATCACTTTGCCCAGGGCAGCGTAAGCACAATTCTCCCTGACAGAGCCAGATACAGCAAAGAGTTAAAACTGCAGGAGATCTTGCCAGCTCCATGCTGTCAGCTTGTCTACTCTTGATTATATTTCACTACATATTGCACAATTAAGATAATAAAATGGAACCACTGTTCAAAAGGAAGGAAAGGATAACTCTGAATTTCTGTCAGCACGAATCTGTGAGTTTAGGTAGCTATCTAATCAGCAAAATAAGGATTAGTCCAGTTACAGAAGCAAATCTTATTTGCACATAAACACACTCTACTCTATATAGTAAAACTGCCATAATAACACCATGTTAGCAACTGCTGTAAGATACAGAAGACTTCTTTGCTCGCCTTCCACACCAGCCCCCTTATCAGACCTTGGCAGCTCAACAGAACAACATCCTTTACATATGAATGATGTATTTTACCTCTAGTTTATGTTGTTCAGTACTACACGCGTTGAAAACGTGAATGAATATCTATGGCGTTCTTTGGCCTGAAGCAAGAATCTTTCCAGAGCCATTTAAATCTCCTTATCAGCAGCCGACAAGCAACGTGCAGACCTAGCACTTGCACACACGTGCTAATGATGGTTTGTGAGGCTTGCAGACAGTGCAACGTCAAAAAAAATATAGCTTATGGTAATATAATTAAATTTCACATCACTGCAAAACAGACTATTAGATATGCAATCTTGGCAAATGGAATGGTTAATCATCTGTACTCTACAGATGGCCTTTTTTTTTTAAATACAGCTCCATAAGCAATTACATTATAGCTCATTGTAACATTCTGTTCAAAACTGAATGCTTCTACAACTGAGTAAAGAGAACTGCTGCAGTGAAAAAGAAACACCACTTTTTAAAATATTTTTTTATGATCCCCTGCTTCCCATTGGGGAATTCAGAAACAACATTTTTGTTAAAACTTTTGGTAACAGAATAGCTTTAACTGCAAAGTGACGTCTAACACAAATTAAGAGATACTTAAACCAGAGCATCTTCAGATGCACGTGCCATTGACTGATACAGCAAAATTAAATTTCTCACACAGAATGCCATTAGGCGTGCTGTAACTGAACGATTTGTTTGAGCATCCTATTTGACGTCACTGCTGAGGAAGCAGCTGGCAATCACTGCTTACCTGGAAAGCACAAGTTCTCTTTGCAACTAAGAACAGTCAGCTCAACACACAGAAAATCTGGATGTCTACAATTAGACACCTGGGAGGTGCATTAAAGTTTGTCATGTGCAGTAAAAGGAAACACCACTGAAATTTTGTAATCACAGGACTTTAAAAGGTAAATTGTAAACTCTCACAGAGACTAAACTTGCTTACTTATTTTGTTACACAAAATTTGCCTGATCCAAAACTACATTTTGGCAATCTCCTAAATGAAAAGCCAAGCCTGCTTAAGTCTGAATGAGATTTCAATTAAGACTTATGGTCACTTATCAAATGTTTAAGCACCGGCCAGAGAAATTACAGAAATAACAACAACGCTGTCCACTGCAGTTCTCAGCCATTTAAGAGTACAATGCCATGCTCTTTGCATGAATTTTGGGGTCCACATTCAGAGCCTGAAGACCATGATGTCAGCAAATGGTTTCTGTCCACTCCAACAAACATGGGGTCATACTTTTAATGGCAGCACAAAGCACTCAATGCAGAACTCCTCTGTCCCAGTGTATTTTTTCTGAATAGCTTTATGTAAGACTTTTGCCCAAATGCACAGTATGAAGTAACTTTCAATTGCCTGTGCAGTAGTATAAACACTTGAAAAGCTATCCCCATACCTTGTAAACATAATTTACCTCAGCATGATGACTAGAATGCTAAAGAACGGCCAACCACCTATGGTACATCAAATGTCATTTTTGATTCAGAAAGCCTAATTGTAGTTGTAACAACCTTCAAAAGAAACTGTCAGAGTAGAAGTCAGGTGACAGAAGAAAATTACAGGCTAGAAAGCTGCCCACAAAAGAGGAAAACATTTCATTTCTTAAAATAGTTCTAAAATACCAAAGGGGTGGAAATCAAAGATCTGCTACCTGCTCCGCTGCTGTGAACTGGCTGCTTTGGAGGAGCCAGCTACATCCCCTTGGAAATCAGTGAAAGAGTCATCCAGCGAGCCAGACTTTGAAGCGTCTTGAAACTCCTGGAAGTCATCATCTTCTGGTTTTACTACCTGAATTACAAGCAACATGCTAATTGCTGTACTGTTGTCTTTTCAAATTGTCATAGAGCATGAAAGCAGTTCACAGTAGTACAATTGACTTAAGAGGGGAAAAAAAGGCAAAAGAAGGAAAAAAAAAAATCTTTCAACATTAGCACACAAAATCAGCACGGTCACTGTTTCCACTTTGCCTGCACCTGACCCAACTCAAAACACACACGAGGTGTACAGGATTACAAGTAGGATGCACAAAGAACAGATAAATTAGGAATCCTGCTCCCTTCACATTAAATGTATTATTGATCACAGCAATGTAGTATTTTAAACAGGACAAATATTAATAATTTAAATCAATCAATAATTTAAACGAATGCACACAGCAAAGGCATCAGAAGAAATATTTTCCAAAGAAAAGGATGAACCATATTTGCAAACAGCAAAATTTATTCCCCACATGATTTTCAGTGTTGTAAACCACAGGTTGTCATAGTACTCAGCTTTCTCTTGAAAACTCTTTACTTATTTTACCAGCTAATAGAGTTTGTTGTGTAGTTTAATCTAAAATTCCATTTTATGTGTATTACAAAATTCTAACTACAAGTAAATTCCTCTTTCAGTGCAATTAGTCTGTAATGGAGAATGCTTTTGTACTGCTTCTAATGCCATCAGAAAGAAAGGGGGAAAAAATAAAATAATATCCTTAGTGGTGTGGCTTCATGTTTTCAGACATCACATGCTAGATTTCAGCTCCATTTTTTGCTGTTTACTTAAAGCCTGTTGTCATTATGTAGCTTTGCAAAAGTAAGCTAACTCTCTTTCCAGGACGATGGAGATTTGCCACGCAACAAGAGCAAGCTCACCTGACTGGGCGGGTAGGACGGCACGAATCCTCCCGAAGGCTGTGCTGCAGCTCCACCCGCCGGTGCCGTGATGTTCATTCCCATCACGGCTGGCCCAATGCTAAGAGGCATGGAGACCGGCGGCGCTGAGGGCATCAAAGGCTGCTGGCTCACCGTGGCAGGCAGCGGCATTGGAAATCCAGTTAAAGTAGGAACGGGGGCAGCTGGAAACTGGTTTAACACGTCAGGACTCACTGCAGGTATTCCTCGCTGCAAAGGCAGAAAAACAGAGACGACCATATACACATCAACAAAAAGGCATACTGCATCCTCACTTCAGTTTCTAGCTTACTGCTGAAATCATGAAAGAGCAGGATACTGCTCAAGCTTCTAGCAAACCTTCCAAAGCGAAGCATGCTATCAAGAGCTTCTATAAGTGAATCCTGTTCAACACCCTGACTGCTGGAGTTACCCAGGAGGTTACGATATCTGCCTGGGTGGGCAGAGGCACTTGACAGCATTCTTGTTTGGATCTTAGTAAACCGACCTTGTAAGCACCGGCAAGAAAAGCTATGCTGAACCTGGTGTGTGCTGTGTCAACTTTCCCACAAGGTACCTCAGCTTCAACCCTCACTGCTCAAGAGACTCTTGACTTAGTTTTCATACAGGGCTGGTATTAAGAAATAAACTGCTAAGAGATGACAGAAAGTTGACAAAGAATGAAAGCCTAAAACCAACACTCTGGTGGTTCAGGAGAGAGGTAGCCAGTGTAGCTGTTCACAGACTAAGGGATACAGTAGCCATACAATTTGAGGAAGACAGATGTGCATACAATAGAAGAAAAACAGTCTATATTTTCTACTAGAAATACCTACATGTGTTTTTGGTGGGTATATCTAAGAGCTATCTTCAACAGACACTAAAGAAAGGAGTAACAGAAAAGTAAGTGCAGAGGATGAAATTATAATCTCACTGAAGTTACAAGGGGAGTTTCTCCTCTGGACTTCAACAGAATTAGCATTTTACTACAGGTGTGATATAGCAGTCACTGGTGCTAACACACAACCTGTGGCAGATCAGTTAAGGGAACTGCCTTTTACACCCATCTCCAAAGCATTAGTCATACCTGAGTTAGTGCTATCATGGCCAGGACAGAGTAGAGCTCTTCTTTTGTGAGCTTCCCAGGGGTAGTACGGTTGGCTAAAGCCCATATCTGTCCAAGAGTCTCTCTGGGCAATCCAGACGACATCAGTATGGGATAGAGTTTAGCTGTGTCTATTCCAGTAGGACTCAAAGTGGTTTCTAAAATTTTCTTATACAAGTCTGTGAAGAGGGAGTCAAGTATTAGACAGCGACAACTGCTGTTTTCAAGTGAATTTAAACTCTCTTTTCTATTTTGTCTCAAACTCAACTTTATATTAAGATTACTAATACTGAAAGTGTAAGGTAAGGCAACAGCATTCTGGCACTGTATTACATCATCATATTTCATTTAAATGCATTATTGCATGGTCTTTATAGACACATTTGAAACAAACAGTGAAATATTTTATAAAAAATACAGTTAGCACTCTATTTCAAAATATGTCTCTTTAATGAAATTGCAGGGTAATCCATATAAAAAGATAGTTATAACAGCTTTATGTATTTAAACCTCAGTGTAACCAATATTTGCTACAGTATTTCTATTTACTATGCTGTTTGCATACATAATATAAATAGCCTTAAGAAAAAAGCCTGTTTAATTACACAACATGCCAAAAACCAGACTACTCATGAAAGCAGTAGTATCAGCAATGCTACCTCTACTAGCATAATCTCATGTCATAACAAATTCTAAACATTTAACATGCTTGAATAAAATCCATACTTCTCCAAATGCAGATAAACCACCATAAACACATAATGTGTCAAAGATACAGGATTCATTTGATGACTGAAGAACAACGCTTCAATCAATAAACGGCAAGGCAAGCACACGCACATTCACACCTTACACTGCCCACTTGGCTAAATGCCCGCTTTCTTGTTTACCTGGGACCAAGCTATCGTTGTAAATCCAAGGAGGCATCATTTGCTGAATTGGTTCCTGTGAAGGGAATACTCCAACTCCTAAATGTATTCCATTCAGTAAGAAAAAGACAGGCAGTTGTATTAGGACACACTAACTCAGAATACAAAGATCTTAGAGACTAGATCATGGTAGGGGAGTACCATTTAGCATTTCAGGCAAAGATTTCAGATAGGAATCACTGTGGTCAGATACAACTAGAATGCTTTGGCAGTAACAGCAAGAATATAGTTATATACATAATGAAATAAGGAGCTTGCCATTTGCCTCCCTCTTAATTTCTAGTAGTACAGAAGCTCAAGTCTCATTGCCTCTTAAAATTTCACAGCACAGTTCCATGCCATGTCAAATTTAGTCTTCCCATCAACTATATGCTATTAGGGCTCCTTGTGGAACAGAAGTTCAAACCAACCATAAGAACCACAACGTTGCACCAGAACATCCTTACTGGGGAAATGCACAAGCAGCCTATTTGGCCAAATCTCAGTGAGATCTTATCCCCTGTTCACAGAAACGTAGTGACCATTGCCTGTGGTCTCCAGATCCAGAAGACATCAGAGCCACCTTCACTACTACAGGCTTTCATAACGTGATCTGCCACACTCTACTCCCTGCAAACTGGTTATTTCCTTCTACACCGACTGCTCTCCATCAGTCTCATGATTTTACTTCCTATCTAGACCCACCCAAGCAGATGTTATACTCATCTGGGCTAGAGCTCTGACAAAAATCAGCATTATTTTAGATTTTATTGTCTTTCCCAGTGTCCTTGCATCTCCTCCTCTTCCACATGGATTCTCTCCTGACTGCAGTCTAATTTCTAATCATCCCACAACTCCAAGCACATTTTAACATAAGCAATTCCTTCCATTTCACCAGCCAAGTAAAATAAATTTGCTACTTCCTCCAACCTCATTATTCTTCAATTTTAACCACCCTTCAGCACACTTCTGCATCCTTCCAATCATTGCTTCTCACCCTTGAATCTCTCTGACAAAATTCAGCCCCTTCAAAAATAAAATAATATGAGAAGTGAAAAGGAATTCTCAGCCATTTTTAGTGGATAGATAGGAGAATCCTAATCAAAACTTTGAAAATATCCAGGTGACGAAGGGTCTGCTGGTTTTCAGCGTTATCAATTTACTAAATTCTGTTCCTCACAAAAGAAGGAAAAAAAGGATGTTCAACTCATCCTTCAAAGCACCCTTAACACCATTTGGCACTATTCTTAACTACTGTTGCTTTACACAAACACTTCCACCACCACCTCTGTCGGCAGGCTGTATTTAAACTCGCTGTGTCTTACACTCTTAAACCAGGGTCATCTCCTGCCTCCTCTCCCCTGGTCTTTTTTTTTTCCCCTTTTTCTTTAAATGAAGCATCATACTGTGTTGGATTTGTACAAAATGAACAATGCAATTGACTGAACTATGAGTAAATGAACAGCTCCTATTTCACGCTGTATATTCTCTAAAGTTATGTCACTTACAGCAATCTACTATGTATTACAAAGCCCCTCCACTTATTAAAAATGTCTATTCATTTCATTTCAGCCAATTATGTTTTTAAAATACACTGCATGATAAAACACTTGGAAGTAACATATCCAGTGACTGCGGAAAGGAACACATGAGTTTATTTAGAAAAAGTTATGGTACTTCTAGGAAAGAAATAACTTGAGAAAATGCCCAATTCAATTATCTACTGAGAAGGAGCTTTCTCCCCTTTCTCCATCTCCTCTCACCCCCCAGTAACGTGAGATTACACAGAGGACAACATGTATTTTTATCATACTCAACTAGGGTGGAGCCCACATTTCATGCAAGCCCTGAGTACAACATCAGAGCACTAATCAAGATACCCCAGAGAACTTGCATCTATTTTTATTAAAATAAAACAAAACCAAACAGTCAATAGTCAGCTTTAATAAAATTAAAATTGAAACTAAAGCTTGCTTAAAGTTTTCATCTAGTCCAGCTTTTGACATTTTGATCCCTAAAGCACAGGTAGCTTTAGACATAATGCATGTGAGAGGCAAATTATCTGGGAAATAACCATTAACTAGCTAAGAGTTTTAACCTAACCAGATTTCATCTCCTCAAAGCTAAAAGGTGAAAACCCACCATGACATTGACCATCTGTAGTAATGTTTCCTTAAATTATTTACGGGAAAAAAGAGGATAGGATATTTTAAAACAGCAGACTTGATTGAACAAACATGTTAAAAGTGATAACAGCAATAAACTCACGTGGAAAATGTTCATAGCAAAATCATAGTTGTTATACGTTTAGCAGGGAGCAGGAGGCACCGACATATTATTGAAGCAGGCATTCAGAGCAAAATTATGCAGGATTGACCTTAGAATTAGTGTAGAGTGTTAGCATTCAAGCAGCATCTTATTAGATTTAAATTCCATCAAATGTTTCATTTGCTCACCACACTCTTCAACTGCTATGTTTTGTTCTGAAGCCTTGCGCATTTCTGCAGCAGTGGTACCACTTTCATGTCCACCTACAACATCCCAGTCACTGATGGTCAGACTGGGATGAACTTGGCTTGCAGCTGAGGCTTTGTGCCCAACTTCAGATGTTTTAAGTTTGGTTTGCTCTTGTTCAGATTCATTTGAGCCATTATCTAAGACTTTGTCCTCCAAGGAAGAGCCTGAATGAACAGCAGGAGGAATTATTTCTATTTTGTTATGAACCACCCTAATCGCAATTCCACACTTCCAAACAAAGTATTACTGGTACCACTGAGGAGTTATCAGGACCAACAGCACCACCCTGCCCTGTTCAAACACTCTTATAGCCTGATTCTGCCCTTTACTTACCATGCATACACAATAAATTCAACAAACAAAAAACAACAAGTAGAAGGAATACATGAAACTATCTCCTGTATTAGGATTGCCATTGCATAATCATCTAGGCACCAGTAGCAGAAGTGTCCAATATCTATTCACATCTGCAAAATTCTTCACATTAATCTCACCAACATCCATTTAGCCTCCAAGAGAGGAAGCACATAAGTGCTCCACATTAGCATAATAGTTATTTTTTTATAGCACCATCTCAACTGTATCTTTTTCTACTACACAGACTTATGAAGATGCTAGCACACAAGACTTAATTCACTTAACATCAGCCATATGCACAGTTAGCAATCTGTGGATACACATGTGACTTGCTTTTACAGTGCAGTTCTAAGGGAAGGAAGAAGGAGACTTAAATAACCTTTTCCCATTGATCAGCAGGTTTCTACTTAATTGCCTGTATATTAGTTCTTTCAACCAGACTGAAAAAAAAAAAACACCCACAAAATAAGTAAAGCCTCTGAGTAGCTCTATGACAGAAGGTGACATGTGAAAAAGATATGTTAATTACCTGTTTTATGGATATTGGGTGAAGATGCAGAGGTAGGAAAATAAGGAACCTGCCCAGTTGTACCATGCAGGATGGGTAAGACTGGAGTCTGGGCTTGAGGGAGAGGTTGGACCACAGCCTTTTCTGAAAGCAGCTGCCCAGCTTCAGCAGCAGAATGGAAAGGCTGAAAAGGCTGAAGAGTGGGTTCAGGCACCAGTTTGGGGGTTTCAACAGGGCCTTGCATAAAGTCACTAAATTCTTCATCATCAAGAAAAGCAGAATGGGAAACAGATATAGCAGAATGGGATGATATGGGATGATCTGTAAAATGGAATGAACACACAACGCAAACTGATGAGGAAAAAGGGTCATAGGTGGAAAGGTAGGAAAAGTGGCAAATGGTAAACATAGCAAATGGGCGAGGGGAAACAGGACTGGATGCATTATTTGACAGGGATGTGGAGAGTTATTACTGTCAGCATTACAAACACATAAGGTAAAACTGAGCACCCACTTCCAACCACGCATCTTCTCTCCCAGATTTTTATGATGTAAACACTTTGAAACTTGGTTCTTAACACTGGCTATGAACATATTCAAGTTGTTTTTGTGGATCAAAACAAATCACGAGGTGATATAGGTGATGTAGGTCATAGAGGTTCTCCTTCCCCTCTACTCTGCCCTGGTGAGACCGCATCTGGAATATTGTGTTCAGTTCTGGGCCCTCAGTTCAAGAAGGACAGGAACTGCTTGAAAGAGTCCAGTGCAGGGCCACAAAGATGGTTGAGGGAGTGGAGCATCTCCCTTATGAGGAGCAGCTGAGGGAGCTGGGTCTCTTTAGCTTGGAGCAGAGGAGACTGAGGGGAGACCTCATTCATGTTTATAAATTTGTAAAGGGTAAGTGTCAGGAGGAAGGAGCCAGGCTCTTCTCAGTGACAGCCAATGCCAGGACAAGGGGCAATGGGTGCAAGCTGGAGCATTGGAGGTTCCATGTGAACATAAGAAAAACCTTTTCACTGTGGGGGTGACAGAGCACTGGACAGGCTGCCCAGAGAGGTTGTGGAGTCTCCTTCTCTGCAGACATTCAAAACCTGCCTGGACACGTTCCTGTGTGACCTGGTCTGGTGATCCTGCTCTGGCCAGGGGGGTTGGACTGGATGAGCTTTCGAGGTCCCTTCCAACTCCTAATATTCTGTGTTATTTAAAACTGGACATCATGGGGGTGTACTTCCGCTCAAAGGAACGTTTTAGGCTCAAAAACTCAGTAATTTATCAAAAGATACAAAGGAAATATCTACTCATTTATACAATTTCCCTATTGGTCCCTTACATAGTTACCCATTTCAGCAAAACTGACGTAGTATGGGCAAATCTACAGACAACAGAAAACTGTCAGAAACCACTTGTAACTTCAAAATTATCAAAGAGCAAACCCACAGTACAGATAAAGACTTTATATAAGAAAAAACTTGCCTAGATAAGCTTTTTTTTTTTTTCAGGCTACACACAGAACAAGTTATACTACAACCCATAGGAAATCTTCAGCAGTAATTGTTGCAAATGTAGTAATTACTGAGAAGAGAACGCAGAAAGCTTTGGTTTGACCATGCCCAGGCAGTGGTGCACAAGTCAGCTGTTACAGTACACTGAAGTCATTATACAATGTTTTGATCATTCTTAGCACTTGTATAGCACTTCTCAGCTTCAAAAGCCCTCTGCAAAACATTAATTAATGCTTTGACTAAAAAAGAACAAACGCGTTATTAATTTCCATGACATTTCACACTAAAGCAGAGCACATGAAATCTTTAAAAAAGAGCTTAAAGTCTTCTAATAAAAGCTGACAGTTAATATTTCACCCTCAAAACCTGACCAAGCGAACAGTTGCTATAATGACTTGATTTCACAAAACAGTTAATCCACCCACTTTGTATCACCGAATAGAAGCATTTCTTGGAATTAGTTCCCTTTGCTGAGGATTTCAAACATTAGAGTTTATTTTCAGTTGGAAGATGAGAAAAATTACAAACCTGGCTTTTTTGGATGTGATGCCGGTGCTGGGTGCATTTTAGCATCTCTAGAAAAACCATCTAAATTTCCTTTAATGGCTTCCAAAGCATCATCCCTGCTTTTTTCACCTGTCTGAAACACCACATAACACATTATGAAAGATTCACAGAACAGCTCAGTCTTCTTTCAACATTCACATCTCTTCACTACAACAATTAGCACTGTATGCTGTTAGATTAAACCCTCCTTTCTCCAGCAGTACCTTCCTGAAGCATATCAACAGCAACTCCCATATTTACAAAGGTTTTATTTTACAGACTACACCATAACAGCGTTTCTCAGACTTCAGACACAGCTTTATGCACAAGATCAACATAAACATTAGTCAGCTATTTGTATTCTTGCAGATAAAAGCCTTTGAGCTCATTGCAAGTGTCCAAAATTTTGGATAAAGTTTAAAAAAAAGCAACCAAACACTCTCTCTTCTAGAAACTCAATCTGTTCCCAAATGTTACTCACCAGGTTGGTTTATTTTTCCAAAGCTGATTTCATTTTCAACACCAGACTTTGTTTACATTACACGAGGATTGTGTAAAAGATTGACTATTCCAGATGCTTTTCAAGAGGTAATCTGATGTCTCACTTATTTACTTGTTGAAAGAAACCATCCTATTAAAAGCCATTTAAAAAAACTGAAGAAAGAAACACCTCGCTTATTACTTAGAACATACCTTAGGTTTCACACTGCTTAGGAGTCTCAGCTTTTGTTTCTGCTCTTCAAACTGGCGCCGTTTTCTTTCTTCTTCTAAGAATTTCTGCTGGTGCTCAAACCTCTTCCTGAAGCAAAATGATTTAAAAAAAAAAAGAGTCTAAAAATAATTTTTCACTACCATTTCCATGGCAAGCTTCTGCTTGGTTCTTCCATTTCCACTGTCTCAAATTCAGATGGGTTGGTGCACACATTTCTACTTCTTCTCAGAGCTGTATGACAGCCACTACTAACTTCATAGATGGCCTTCAAATGCAATGAAATGATCTCAACAATATTCTACAGCCCTAAATGGAATGCTTTTCTAGAAAAACTATCACTGTGTTTACTGTGTGGACTACCCCTCCAGACTACATCTCCCCTTCAAAAAAGGAGAATTTTTCAAGAGTCAGTAAAGCGTCACTTACTGTTGCTCCTCTGCAAACTGCTTCTGCATGTCCGGCGTGTACTGCGGGGCTGCTGGACGCATTCCCAAGAAAGAAGCCTGTCCCATGTAAGGCATTCCAGTCGCTGGCATTGGCGCTAAGGGCATGCCACCCTAGAACAACATAAATAACACAACTCCTAAGATATTTTTGCAATTACACCTTCTAAATTGCAAATCAAATAGATCTCATAAAATTAAGGGCGTTAAGTATAGCTGGATGAGAGGCCCCTGAGCACAGAGTAGCTCTTGGGGAGCAAAGCAGTGGCACTCAGTAGATGGCACTCTTCCCTCTCAATAGCGAGTTACAATTCTTAAAGGATTTTAGAAGGCAGGATGGTCTTCTTGCCAAATGCAAAAATCGAGACTTCAAATCCATAAAACCTAACTCAAAAGCAGGAACCAGGCACCCTACGGTGCTACACATGGTTCAGCACCACGCTTTTGGATTTTCTTGGTTTGTTTTGGTTTTTTTTGTTTCCTATTCTAAGTGACTGCATCATACTTTTACATTTCTTGCTGAAGGTGCACACTCCTAACAAACAATATTCTGGTACACTTACAGCAGCAAAACTTGCCTAATATAGAAGGGACCAGAAAATAATTTACTTTTCTTATCATTCATTTTGTATTTGGTATCAGAACACGTAGGAAGACAACAAAAGCTGTTTATTGTTTTTAGTCCAGCTCTCATAAAAACATCTTCCTACAATAAATTTTACAAAATTAATATAATAAATTCCATGTGGGGGTGAGTAGGGAAGATACAAGAAATTCCATTTGTCCCATGGCAATGTGGCTACAGAGCCATGCCAAAACATTAAATTTCAGCAAAGTGCAAATTTGTATATAAGCACATATGGTGTTAAATAGAAAAGAAGATTTAAAAAGAGGAAACGTTAGCTACTCATATTTCATTCTTATCCCTCAATTAGCAACAGGAGAGTTAAAGACAAAGTTATATTAAGCAAGAAAATTAATGAGAATGAAACACAGGAAGTAGGACAAACGGGAAAACCGGTCACGTTAGAAAATACAGCACATTTAAGAGATTCTTTGCTCCCTAGAACAAGGTATTTAAAAAGAAAGTTTATGAATTGCCACCTGGACTCAGGAAACTTACTTTTATTAACTCCAGAATGAGTTACAAAGGGATAAACAATTCAGCGAACTGGTCATGATCAGTCAGATTGTGTACACAGTCACTTCTTATCAGCTTATAAAGGTCTCATTTAAAATACTACACAAAATGCCACCTTAACGGTAAGTACATAAAACCAAAGCAAACGAAGAAAACGCACGAAGCAAAATTAAAAAGACAGGAGAGGTACACTGTGGGAGTTTTGAATTATCGTTACTTAACCATTCAATACTATTACTAACCACACTTTGGAGTAGGTGGCATCTGGTAGCTTTTCAACATCTTGCTGATGCTTTTGTTTCTTTTCCTGTTCAGAGACCATGTTTCTCTTATCACACTTCGGTGTCATAACACGTATAATGAAATGAAAGTTCAGATTCTGACATCTTTGAGTGGGCTATATCATCCAAGCTACTTTAAATATTACTGATGCTGTCCTTGCACTACACCCTCCTTTCCCTTTACTCTACAACAGTGAATAATGTACACCAAACTCCTCCGCTCTCTGTATCCAGATCCCCGTGAAATTTGGTGAAGTCTTTAAATTATCAGAAACAACTTTAAAGAGGATACTACAAAATATGATGTCCTACTAATACCCACACTTCAGTTTCTAGCCAAGTTCCACTGCCTTACCCCACTGATGTTGTGAGAGCTCGATGGCATCAGCTGCCACCTTTCAGACAAGCACCGAGGGATCTCAGTCCACGTTTCATTGCCACGCACCTGCATGGTCATGGGTCCAGGAGGCATCTGAGAACCGTAATTCATTCCCATCATGCCTGGCATGTTGGACTGCATGACAGGAACCATAGGAAATCCTTGCTGTTGCATAGGAATCATCCCTACAATGAAACATCAAACAAGGTAAGCTCACAGTTACTGTTACAAGTTTTTTCCCCACCCCTCCTCCCTTTTTATTTTTTTGTTTTCAAGTAACCTAGCAAAGGAAACAAAAAAACCCTCCGTGTTGCTGGAATGTTTGAAAAATAAGCAAATATGCTACACTGCAGGCAGTCACAGAATTTCCTTAGTTTAGATATTGGTCAGTCTAAAGGAAGAAACATGGGTCTTTCCTGATAACTAAGCTGATTAATTCTCCCACCATCCTAAGGATTCTCTGTGGGTTTCTTCCCACATGATTTTTGAATGGGTCATTTCCAATTAACAAGACTGAATTAACTGAGTAGACTGGTGCTAAAAATTACCCATTTCTCTTGAAAGGAAAAACTTACAAACTGGCAGCTTTTGAAGGTAAGGCTTGGGAAATAAACTCATCATTTCACAATGCAACTTCACCCTCTGATCTGGCTGGATAACTTCTTTGTAGGTTAATTAGCCCACCACATACATTAGAATGGTTACAATACTTGTCAGTAAAAGCTAAACTTCAACAAAATTGCACAAATCAAGCTGGAACGCATTAATTCACCAAATAAAGCCAAGTGGATTATGTTTCAGTGTTTTCATATGTCCTATTTTTCCATCTTGGGACACATACACTAACACACATTTGTTCCCAACACACCATGAGATTATTATAACTGTGCATAACTGAACATCACACACACAAAAAAAAACCACTCCAAGAGTGACACAACAGACTCAGTAAAAATCCATAAATCAGTCCCTGAGACTGTTCATAAGAAAACTCTCCACTTTCTCTACGAGTTCTCTCTGTATTTTCCACTAATTAAACAGCACTGCAAGAGGAATGAGAACAAAGGTAATTTAAGGCTGAAGCTCTCCTATTGTATTAATACTTTCCACACAGGTTGTGACTCTTGTCCCAGGGTCTTGCTGTGCTTTGTAAATATTTACCAGGTCTTGCAACACCCACACAATATGGGTATACACAGCTGGTAGATGAAGCATAAAAAGGGTAAATACCACACTCAAAATAACACAAAAATCTTAAAGGCCAATTCAGTTTAAAAACAGATATAGTTTTCCTAGATCTTTCATCAAGGATTCTGGTAACACTGCTTCTTCAACGTCACATAGAAAGTTTTATAAATAGAGTCGCAAGAGTCAGCTTACCAGTATTGAATTCAAGGGAAAAAGCAGCTGCGGAGTTCAATTAATAATTATGCTTCTGAGCATCAGTGCAGAATTATTTTAAGTTCTTTAATGTATCTAAACAAAGCAAAGAACTTCGTGCTCAACATGTTAAGTTCACACATACCTTGAGGGGGGCCTAAACCACCTGCGACAGGAAACATGAAGCTGGAGGAGGAAAAAAAGGTACATGAAAGTCTGTGATTTTAATGCAAATATAAGTCACTGAAACAGCTACCTGGACTTGCACATCACCACCACCACCCAAAGCCTTCTGTCAGTGCACTCACCTGCTCCCACAGGTCTTGCGGAACCAACCCCACCGCAGGGAAACGGCCACCCCTCCCAGGGATCCCCCAAAGCACCACAGAATTCCACCAGCACCGCCACAGGCTGCAAAGCTTGGAAGGAATAGATCTCATCCTCCACAGCCGCACTAAAATGGCTTTGACTCATCGACATCACCCACAAGAGAGTTTCGGCACCTACGCAGGTTGGTAACAGGTCAGCTTGTCAGTGTGGGCTATGCCTTCAAGCACCACAGAATGAATAAGCATCTCCTGTTGGAAGTATCCGAATCAGCAGGACCATTAACTGCACCAGACAATAGTTCACAGCTGCTTAGTAACAGTTTTCTGCGGAGAAATAAACAAAACCTCACTGCTTCTGTGTTCTCCCCCACTTGGAAACACCAATTATCACAAAATAATGGAGTTTCTATTTTCTCAATTACATCTAATTACAAGAAAAGTAGTGCCTTGGAAAAAATACTCATTCAGGAATCAAGGGCCAAGTGCACCTGGAGGAAGAACTGTTAAAATTTCAACTGAAACCATCCTGGAAAATGCAAGCCCTCACTTTCAAACAGAAGCATGTGCTGCACTGCCAAACAGCAAAAAATGAACTAGTTTAAGTCTCATTTGCAAACAACTCTCAGAAACCCACGTCAGCAGTAATTTACCAAAGAAGAACCTTACTCAGTGTCCCAGACAGCTATTATATCAAAATACCATGAAAGAGAAATACACTTATAGATATTCAATATTCCTCAGCATGAGGGTGGACGTAAAAGAAACTGCCTAGGAGTAAAGGAGAAAATGCTACCATAAATGGCTGCAGACTGTTTTTCAAAACCTGCAGGAAGTTCCAAAAGCCAACCTGGGTTATAAATACAGTCGAGCTGTGTAACAGGAGTACAAAGACAAAATAACGAATTTAAATTATGCATTTATCCAGGAGCAAATTGCACCTACCCACTATACAGACAGCAGGTTACACATTCACCAAGGCAACCCATATTACTCTTCATTTCATGATCTGACTTGGAATATTCTTAATACTGAATTCTTTTACTTTGACCAATATGTCCTAGTTTCTCGCTCCACAACTAACACACACCAATGTCATCCACCAGGTCCAGGTCTTACCATCTTCAATCACCACAGCTTTTGGTTTCTCTCTTCGAAACACTGTGCAGATGCACGCTACCTCATCTCAAAACAAGCGCTGGGCTTCTCTGGGTTGGGCTCAGTTCACACAGCTCAGTCTGTTCAACTGACTGGTGTTCGGTTTGGTCATTTTTAATCCACTTCTTAGCATACAAATATTAACACCACAAAGACAAACAGCTGACTGAAAATCACAGAGCACCCATGACTGAACTCTGGTGCTGGTCAGAAAACCCGTTTCGTTCACACAAGGACTGAAGCCCAGTGAATTAATTGGATTTTGTCTGCATTTAGCTTCGCCTATGGAAACAGTTGTTTTGCCCATGAGGCTATCAATATAGAGCTCCTTAATACACCTCCTTAAAATGTGTGTAAGTTCAGATGTGTAGAACTTCTATCGTAAAAGTACACCATTCTTAGTTTCATCAGAATAATTAAATATTAAAAGTTATTTTTTAAAAGCTCAAAGCACGGAGAAGTGTCCACAGCTTTACGTTTTCCCTTCTTGCTGGGGAATCCAGTCGATAAGAATTCTTCTGAATCAGCAAACATAATGTAAACTGAACAAGCACAGCAAGGTACCACTGCCTATTGGAAGCAAATAAAAGCCAAACTATTAAATATTTATCCCTTTCTACAAAGCTCTTGGTTTATTTATAAGTTCCTGTTGGAAAAAAACCCAAACAACAATTAAAAAAAAAACAAACCCTGGAGCTAATTAGAGGGCACTGGAAGAAGAGAAAGTTAAAAGCAGCACAGCTCCTGCAGTACAATACTCTGTGCGGCTCGGCTTCGTCCCAGACCTTGCTCCAAGGTTTAGCTGTGCCATTGCCGACATCAGCCACACATGCACGCACATAAATCCCATCAAGTTTAGTCAAACAACAGGAACTTTATTTCTAAGCTACGTTTTGGAGATGCAAAAGAAATGCCCACACACATCTAGTTAAAGCAGCTGATTCTCATCGCTGAGACAGCAAGTTACAGCACAGTCAGTTCTGAGATTAATTAACTGAAGCACTACAGAAAGCCACTGAACTTGATCACCGTATAGCGATATGAGCAATGTCAGAAGTAACTTTCTTTTAAAGAAAACATTTTAATTCCAGTTCTCTCAAAGTAACAACACAGACAGGAGCAGGAAGAATAAACTGAGAAAATTAGAACAGTCTCCCCCCGGCTTTTTTTTCCTTAAAAAAAAAAAAAGGGGGGAAAAGGAAAATATGAGCAATAAACTAAGCAGCCGGTAAGGACTACATGGGGGCTAAAAGAACATCACTAGGCAGCAACTGGATGCTTTAAAATGTCCAAATGCACTTTCTCAACAACAGAAACTTTTATGACCCAAGAGATTTAAAATATATAGATTAGTTGACTCCTGTCAAGCATGCAGTTTCTTACTCCTTGTTATTTCCACAATGGTTTAAATGGATCTGCAAACGTTTCTGTTGTTCTCAATAGCAGAAGCACTTGACCACTTGGTCCATGCAACAGGCTGTAAAACTTCAGGTAACACAGTAAGAAAGTGTAATAAACGTAAGGAAAACAAAGCAATTTCTCTACAACAGAACTCTTAAAGTAGTGAGATAAATCTGCAAATTCCTATTGGATAAGTATTTTAAATATGGGACTTAAAAAAACCCAAACAAACCAACCAACAGCTTCAGTCAAAATGCAGGAGCGTGGGCAGAAGCAACTCCTTCTCTGTATTGATACTTCACTATAAAAGCTTCAAACTACACAAAACATTTTCCCATCTACAAGTGGATTTTTAAATCCCTTAATTCCCAATCAGTACAACTCTATCAACACAATACAGTGTTGATAGCCATGGTATTTTTGAATGGCAAAAATCCACAAAAATTAAAGTGAAATAAGGCAAAGAACCCACAGAGACAAGAAATTTTGCTCTACCTCTAGCTTTCATTCTCAAAGAATCCAAAATACTAACAATAGGAAACAATGATTTTTTAAAGTCTTTTGTTTTTCAAAACCCATAGGCCAACAACATTTTTGTTACTTTCCTATTAAGGTGCTGACCAGCTTAGACGGTTTATCCAACCTCTAAGAGGTCAGACGATTTATCCAACCCCTTGCAAGAATTGTTTCAGGTTTATATACCCTGGGAAACACAAAGGTAGCCTCTCAGCCCTTCCACAGCATGCACAGGTAGACACAGACCCCTGAGATGCTTTCCCCAACACAGAGCTGTCACCCGTCTCAGACAGCAGATGGGGACACCCCAGCCCCACACTTTGTGGGTAAAGGTCACCCCAGCACAGATCCCCCCTTCCCACGTTCCCTCTGACACCAACAGAACTGTAAGCTTCAGCTATCCAAGACAACTCAAGGAACTTATTTATCAAATGCAAAATTTACCCAACCTCCCCGGAAGTAGGACAACAAATAAATAGCATGCAAGAGCCTACATTAAAACCAAATATTATTAAATCTTCAAAGGTAGTGAAACACAGCTTCCTAACCTTTCCAAAAAACCAATGGCATGCTCGCACATCTCATTTAACACTATTTCCTTCTCCTGACACCACTGCTCAGTCCTCCCTCTTTGCTGAAACGCCTTTTGTGGGACGGAGGAGAAAAGGAAACCCCTCAAGCAGCTGCAGGCGAGCAGACTCTCCGGCCAGCGGCCA
>NW_010163631.1:57393-57647 GCF_000695765.1 Mesitornis unicolor
GCCGAAATCAAAAAATCCCTTCCCGCCCCAATATTTGAGATTGCGGCTGCAGAGTCCAATGGCAACTGGGCTACAACTGCCCAGACACCGCTGTCACGGGCTGGGGGAGAGGGTGGGCTGCCAGAACACTAATAAATCCCAGCAAGCTGCAGAGCCACCGTGACTGCGTGCCCCACACCCTGCCTGGGACCCCCACATACCCCACCTAGGACCCCCCCACACCTCACCCAGATCCATATCTGGGACTCCACACA
>NW_010163632.1:0-509 GCF_000695765.1 Mesitornis unicolor
GTTCCCCTCATGGTTCCCATTTCCAGGGGCTGCGCCTGGCTGTGGCGTGGGGAAACTGAGGCACAGCGCAGGACGAGGGGGATGAGGCCAGCGTGGGGGGGATGTGGTAGCAGCCTCCACCTCCTCTGCCACCGCAGAGCCGTGAGCGGCTCGGCCCGGCCCTGGTGCTGCCATTTATCTTCCCTGGTTAGCGTGAAGGGCTGGCGGGCGCGTGGTGACGAGGCGGCTCCTTAACGAAAGAAGACGGATGGCACCGGGCAGCTCTGGCTGCGACGGGGGGGACGATGGCAGCACAGCCCGACGCCAAATGGCTCCTCCTGGTCCTCCTTCCCCTCTGCTTCTTCCCCTCTGTCCTTCTGCTCAGCACGACCCCAGGAGAGGCAGCTTCCCCTGGAGATCGGGGTGCTGTGACCGACTGAGATGCATGGTGTGCCCCCCCAGGGACAGGGTAGACACAGGGAGACTTTTCACAGGGGGACAGTGTTGGTGATGGCACGAGGGGTATGGCT
>NW_010163632.1:699-1603 GCF_000695765.1 Mesitornis unicolor
CAGCGGAGTCTCCCCGCCCGGCGTGAGCCAATTAAGAGCCCATTCTCATAGGTTGTAATTAGGAACATCTTCTCCCCGGCGCAGCGCTTTTGCATTTCACTGGGGATTTTACCTGCCGGCTCGTCACTGTCACCAGCGCTGCGCGATCTCCCTGCAAGGCGCCAGCGTGGATTTGATTATCCAAATAATTCTGCAGCGGGCTCCAGCCACAGAGCTGCTTTGCCAGGCAGTGACAGCCCCTCTGGCTCTGCCGGCACAGAGGCCGTGTCCTCTGGCACCGAGGAAACATTTACTGGGGGGGCACCATCGCACCCCGCAGCAGGCTGGGATGCAGTTGAGCAGCTTGGTTTGGTTTTGGGGGGATCCAAGCTCGGCCAGCTCAGCCCTCACCATGCGCTCGTGGTCCCTGTGAAGCTCGTGGGAAGAGGTTGGGGGAGGCGCCGGGGTCATCATGTTGGTTTGGGGCTGGGGCACAAGGTCCTATGTCCAAGACGTGGTCCTGCATCTGAATTTGGAGCTGGGGTCCGTGTCCAAGACGTGGTCCCACATCTGAAACTGGAGATGGGGCCCTGTGTCTGAATCCGGAGCCATGGTCCCCTGTCAGAGCTGTGGTCCTGCACCCAAACGAGTCGGGGTCCTGTGTCTGAGCTGTCATCGCGCATCTGAATCCAAAGATGGGGTCCCATGTCCAAGATGTGGTCCCACATTTGAACCTGGAGATGGGGTCCTGTGCCTGAGCCGTGGCCCCATGTCCATGCCATGGTCCCACACCCAAGCCATGGTCCCAAGTCTGACCATGGAGTCCTAGGCTCTGGATGATACTCAGAGAAGCCACCTCTATCCGGGACCCATTCACCCATGGTGGGGATCCAGGACACCCCGAGCTGCCCTGGCGCTGGTGGGC
>NW_010163633.1:0-293 GCF_000695765.1 Mesitornis unicolor
ACAGCCCATGGAGGGGCTGGGACAGGGGACAGCCAGGGGCTCGCACATACGATGCCCAGCTGTGATGCCTTTGCATATGGACGATGGCCGGGTAGAGGGGATTTGTACCCATTATACAGATGTGGGGGCTTTGTACACGTGTGCACCCATTTTACAGATGTGGGGGCTTTGTACACATGTGTGCACCCATTATACAGATGTGGGGGCTTTGTACACATGTGTCCACCCATTTTACAGATGTGGGGGCATTGTACACACGTGTCCACCCATTTCACAGATGTGGGGGCTTTGTA
>NW_010163633.1:385-598 GCF_000695765.1 Mesitornis unicolor
CGAGGGCTGTGCACATGTGCGTGCACCAAGAGACGCCTCAGCGCAGGGGCTGGCACGTCTGTACCCCCCCAACTGCAGGAAGGCAGAGGCCAAGCACAGGGACGCCTTAGTGGGGGGACATCCCAGGGAAAGACCCTGGAGAGCCAAGGGGTGAGGACACCCCATAATAAAGACCCCAAAGGAGGGGCTGGGGATGCCGTGTGCCCCCCCCCC
>NW_010163634.1:0-4581 GCF_000695765.1 Mesitornis unicolor
GGAGGCCAGCAGCGGCACCAGGCCCGGAGCAGCTGAATGACGAGCCCAGGCGGAACCTGCGCGACACCTTTATGAGATCAGAGAACGAGATGGCGGCGGCGGAGCCGAACGCGCTCGCCGGCGGCAGCGCCCCCTCTCGCGCGGGAGGACGCACTCCCTGCCGGGACACCGACCGTGGCGTGACCCGACGGGGCAGAAGGGGGTCGCTCCGTGGAGCGGGGAGAGATGCGACCCCGGTGGGGAGTCCTGTGGAGAATCCTAACGGGAAAATCTCAATAAAATGCAGGGTTCGCTCCGTAGCGGCTGTCTCGCCACGCCCTCCTGCCCTGGGACAGCCGCTCTGGAGTGCCCCTCAGCCCCAGGCTGAGGCCAAAACCTCCTGGGCTGTCGGTGCCCGACCGGACGCTTCCCTTCAGAGGAAAGAAAACAGCGTCAGCGGTCATGTACATCTGCTGATATGCTAGAGGAACCCTTGGCTCTGGCTTGAACTCAAATCTACCGCCGATCTACGAAATATGCATTTGTTCCTTACAAAGGTACCTAAAGGAGTATTTTTAAACAGGGTGCAAAATACTTATAAATAAATTAAAAAAAACCAATGTACTTCATAATTTGGTGATTTAATTTGCTAAACTGCCTGGCAACACTATGTGCAAGTAGAATCTTTTAAGGGTTAATGATTCCCAGTGCTGTGCATTTAGGGTCAAGTTTTGCAGCTCTGACGTCAGTACATGTGTTAGCACTAGCTTTTGTAGGAACAAGATCTGATCTGCTGTATTTTCCTCATAGTTTTAGTTAAAAAGAGCTAGCACTGGGTGTTCAGCATCAGTAATTTGGCATGACTTCTCTGGATGTGCTGATTTACATGAGCTGATAATCTGTCATAAGTTTTAAATCCAGAGTATAAAGCACTGATCTTAATTTTTTCTAATTTGGATGGAAGGAGCTACTCATAGTGAAAAATAAACATCACTAAATCATTAAACAGCATTCTTAAAAGTAGACACAAAATATTTCCAGTCTTGTAAGGACCAAATTCTCACTGCTTTGTTTCTCTCTGAAATGCTGGTATTCTTGTTATTCAGAAGGCTTCAAATTATTTTTACCTTCTGCAAAACATGCTAGCATTGAAGATGTGCCAGTGACCTAAACGGCCCAAAGTAGATTACCTAAATTTAGGGGGAAAAAAGTTTAAAGGTTAAACCCCCATTTTTTAAACTGGAAAATACTCTGGAGAGCAATGATTGGTCATAACGCCTGCTGTAGCGGAGAGTTGCTATGTACAGTTTCACGCTTTGTAACTGAAGTGAGAATGTCCAACTGCTTGTGTTGCAAATGGACTTACATGAATATCACATAGGAACAGTTGTTAATAAAAGTCATCCCATTGTCATTAAAATGACACCAAGCTCCCAGAGAAATTCCCAGTACTTTTTAAGTCCACCACAGATTTCAATAGGAGCCTTACAGACTTCATATTACACTGGAGCAGGCTCTGATTTGTTTAATGAAGAAACAGTTCTGTATTATTCATGGTCAGCATCAAGATGGGTTTATGCTAATAGAAAAATGACCTTTATTAACATTAATTTGGTTTAGAAATCACTTTTTAAAAATACCAAGCCTCTCCATTCTATATTTTATGAAGCAGATTTATCCCATAAATTAGTCTCATACATAATGAGACTTCAGACGGTCGTGAGGATACACCCTTTTACAAATATCCGTAGGCTCTGTGGCATTTGGATTGTTCTAGAGCCTGTGAGCACATCTGCTCCAAATCTTGGGTTCCTAAAATCAAGCATCTACATCTCACCATCTTGATTCCCACACGAACTGATGTTTGGGAAATATAACTACCTGTTGACATAGAGAGGTTTGACCACTGGCTACGTTAACTTCCAGGCCTGTTTCGGCTCCCTGCAAGCATTAATGTAACTTGTGCTGCTCTTCCACGCCGTCCTCTTCTCTTTTGTGCTGCTCGCAGCTAGTGTTAATTTCCTCAAAGCAGATGGTTTGATTTTTTTCTCTAAATTACTAGGGGGAAAAAATGCACAAATAATACACATTAATAAAACCTCTACTCTTCAGCTTTACTTCTGGTTTTCTTTTTCATGTTTTTCTTCTTCTCTACCCTAGGACCTGAATTTCTGTTCCTACAGCTTCTCTGCCCAAATTTGTTCTTCATTCTCTCTGCCTAATGACCAGGCTTTTGTGGTTGGAAATATACTGGCCAGCTGTTTATTCCAAAAGGGCTTAATCCCTGCTGCACCTGCTACAGCTTTTCGCATTAAAATTCACTTCTTAACAAGAGGTAAAACAATGATTTCTTATGCTCACAACATTTCTCTTCACATAAAAAAAACCAGAACTTAAAATTTAGCTCAGTCACCGGTAATAATATCTGAAAGACATTGCTTCAGTGAGCTCTTAAATATGAACTAATATGATCTAATAGGATGTAAATTATAATATACAGGCACATAATCTAGGGGTCTTCTTGTCAGGACCAAAAGAAACAGGAGTCTAAGAATGTACATTTGGGAGATGAATAAGACAATTCCTGTTTGTCACTAGGATTGAGGTCAATAATATCCATTTTAAAGCAATTAACCCAGCAGGGTAAGTGATGTTAAAATTATCATGCTGAAAAACTAATGGGCTATTAAATCCATCTCACTTCACTACTGATGGGCATACAAAATTAATCTTGGGATTAGGTGTATTGGATCTGTGGTAAATTGCTACTGCAGTATTTGTATATGAAGGGTTTTCTGAAAATGCTAAGACAGAACACGGCAAGCATATCTTGCATTTACTGATATGCACTATTAAAAATTTGGTCACAGAATCACAGAATCACAGAATGTTAGGGATTGGAAGGGACCTCAAAAGATCATCCAGTCCAATCCCCCTGCCGGAGCAGGAACACCCAGATGAGGTTACACAGGAAGGCGTCCAGGCGGGTTTTGAATGTCTGCAGAGAAGGAGACTCCACAACCTCTCTGGGCAGCCTGTTCCAGTGCTCTGTCACCCTCACTGAGAAGAAGTTTCTTCTCAAATTTAAGTGGAACCTCCTGTGTTCCAGCTTGTGTCCATTACCCCTTGTCCTATCATTGTTTGTCACCGAGAAGAGCCTGGCTCCATCCTCGTGACACTCACCCTTTAAATATTTATAAACATGAATGAGGTCTCCCCTCAGTCTCCTCTTCTGCAAACTAAAGAGACCCAGCTCCATCAGCCGCTCCTCAGAAGGGAGATGCTCCACTCCCTTAATCATCTTTGTAGCCCTACGCTGGACTCTCTCCAGCAGTTCCCTGTCCTTGAACTGAGGGGGTCAACTGCACACAAATTAGCGTGCCTGCGCCTGGCCTAACTTAAGCAGTAGCTTTTTGTTAATGAATAGTTACATTTTAGTAGAAGATTAAAACAATAAAAAGTCATAATAATGTTTATATAAATCATGATTGAAATCTAGAAAATTGTAACTGCAGGAAATGGTCAGACAAATGTGATTGAATTACAAAACTAGTTTTATTTTCAATGCCATTTCCCTTTGACATTTCCCACCCACTGCTGACATTAACACAGTAGAAAATGTAAATGATCTATAGCCCTGCCTTTACCTGTAACAACTGTCTGCTGGAAACAGACCTCACAATAAGAAGGAAGGCACAGTCACAACAACTTGCTTTTTTGTAGTGCACAGGTTAGTGGTCTTTAATTATTTTTTTTTAATGTCACGTTTTATTAGTGCGGCATACACCTAATTCCTTTTGAGTAATGCAAGGTAGGAAGTGATTTTTCAGCCAGCACAGCAATTAAAGTCTGAGATTCAAAGCAGAAGAGCTGGCTCTGAGGATGACATGGAGAAGGTTGTAGGTATGAGGTGAGACACACAAAAACAAGAGCTAGCAGAAACATGAAAAGTATCAAAAAGACCAAAAACCATAGAAAAAGCAATTCTTCTTTAGACTCCTTCCTTAACAGCTTATGGCTTATCCACCGTGTCTTTATTCATAGAACAGCTTTTACACTTTCCAAATGAGTTAAGTTGAAACTCTGTAGTGCCAGGTATCAGACATTAATAGCAAGGCACATACTTCCTTTGCTGCAAGTGAAGCCCTTGTTATCCAGTACACCTACCTCTCTCCTGTTTTTCCAAGTTACCATCTAGTAACATCTCTCTCATGGAAATACTTTTCTTAGGATTTTTTCGTCTTCTACTTTTATTTTCTTCTCATAAAACTAAAAAAAGAAAAAGTGTACCTATGGGTAAGTTTAAAAAACATAAATCCTGTTACTGACTTTTAGCTGTTTAGAAAGTTGTTCAGAAGACTGAGCAGCTGCTTTGTTACTTCACTTCTGCTTACAGTTGTTAGCTAAACACCGTGCTCTCCTGGAACTGCCACGGGATCCTGTGAGCCTGTCTGGCCTAAGATTACAATTGTTTTACTGCCTTAGGATTTACAGTTTCCTTCGGGCACTGTGATCAGTGAAGAACAGATTTTATTTTCTTTTCAGTGGTGGATTTTTAGCACAGGATTGTCCCAGCTCGTATTGTGATCCAGTCTAGTTCAG
>NW_010163634.1:4612-9319 GCF_000695765.1 Mesitornis unicolor
GGTTTTCATATCCAGTCAGGACATTTCAGCAGATTGACTTGTTCCAAAGTTACAGAAATTTTAATTTTTTTAATTTTAGTGAGAAAATGTAATAGCTTCTTTCCTTGCTTGGTCGGTGATGTTGAAAGGTTATCAGTATTTCAACCTTGCCCCTTTATTTGACACAGTTCTTGAATTTCCATTGTGCCTTAAGTGGACCATATTGCAGCTTGTAATCACAGAGCAGGTAGTGGAAAGAACGTGCCTATACAGAGTTGCAGTGAAGTCAAACATCTGTCACAGGAATATCTATGTGAGGTGAATGTGTTTTGTTTTAAAGTTCATCTTCACAGTACTTTTATTTTTAGGGTATGTGCCAATATTTCTGATACTTATTTTGGTTTATAATTTTTCTATAAGGTCCTGTAGTTAAATGATGCTTTATAAACTGCTCCACAAATCACAGGACCTTTTGTAAAATGATTGTTTTGTGCATCCTTTCAGAGAAACATGCCAGAGTAGAGCCAAACCCTTTAAACTGAAAAGAGAGTGTATTCACGTTCGATCCTGTAAACAGCAATAGACAAAAAATGGTGAGCCATATGGTATTTTACATCTGCTGGAACTGCCTATAGGAATGTCAATACAGGAGGCAGCCTAGAGCCCACAGGTAGGAGAGAGAGGTTGTGGACCTAGTACGAATAAAGTGAGAAGGAAGCAAACAAATGACTTTAGGAGACAAAGAGTTGAAAGACAAAGCTAACTTTTGGTTCTAAATTAGAAGAGGGAGAGACAGAATCTAAATAGATATCTAAACTACCAACAGTTTCTATAGTATTCGGCTACATAAAGTTCTAAACCAGGAAATGCTCTCCCAGCTTCCTGAATGGGAACAACTTATTTTTCACATTAAAGTTTTTATAACATAACTTATTTCTTGACCTATGAACAAGATTTGTATTTAAAGTCCAGTGTGTTTTCAAGTTCAATTTTTCCTTTTCCATTTGATGACGAGCATTTTTTGCCTGTTTTCTGTAAAACTCCCACAGGAATGAAGAAAGGCCTTTGTTCCTCTCCACTAATGAATCTAAATTATTGATTAGCCAGTCTAATTTGTGGAAACTACTATCAGTTAGTGCTGTCTTAGAACTGCCTTAGTGAATTTAGGCAAAAAGAATTACAGGTAATTTGATAAGCATCTTCAGTGAGGGAAAAACAATATTATAATAGACAGGAGACATAATACCAGTGTTGTTGTCTTTGCCCATGATTTACAAAACTCACATATTCTCCTTCAGACTTCCTTAAAACTCTAATTATTTTAATAAAAATTACTTGAAGGCTGATCTGGGGAACAGTGGACAAGAATTAACTGTCCTGAGCAGGCATTCTTTAGTGCTCATGGTAAGCCTAAAGCAGTTTTTACAACTGGCATCTACACTCAGAAAATAGGTCCCAAACTTTCTAATTCTCTAAGTCAACCTGAATATATAAACAATGAAAAAGGTTAAAAAGGAAAAAGTAGGCTGAGTGTAAAATTTCCAGACAAGACACAAAATACCTATCATGCACTCCATGATCTGAAACATTGAGATCGTGAATCAACGACTCCAATGTAGTAGTGTTTAAATCTTGTCTGATAAACAGTTTTGTACATTGCAGTGAACAAATCAATGAGCATAACAAGAACCAGCATAACTAAAAATCATGGAAACATCCATTTGGGTTGAAATGGGATGAAAAAGAACAGTACCTTAGCGTAAAGCAATGGAGATGGACATCGCAAAACAGGGAAATTTGGGAAATAGAGCTGTCAAGTGTCAGACATTCAAATAGAAGAATAAAGAAACTAAGGTATGAAATGGAATATGCAAAAATTAAGTTCTTCGGTCATCTAATTTGTGGAAGAAAATATTTTGGAAATGGACTACAAAAGGTAATCTGATCCTTTAAATTTAGTGCAAGGTTTCTCATTACTGTGATTTTAAAATCTGAGATACTGTCACCAAACTTTTTCCTATGAATCCCTGCGACTTTGTCTTATCCAAACTGCAGTTCCATTATTCAAGGAGGAGAACATAGAAGGACTTTAAGATGGGCAACATTAACAAGTTAAAAGTAAGAACACTAACAAGATGCACAACAAAAAAAAAAAACAAAACCAGGAGAACATAGCAGAGTCTGGTGCAGCTGCAGTGAATAGATACGGATAATCCCTGGTAGTGGCAAATATCCTCTTAAGGGAGGTTTTTGCAGGAGAAGCCTAACCTCAATCTATACATGGGAAAAATACTGCTAACACTAGCAGCATTTTGGCACTTTCTTTGCACGTCATTTAGTTTGGAAGTAAAAAGACAAACCCTCAATTTTTTGTTTAGAATAATTAATTTAACAAGAAAAGTACATCCCGTGGCATTAAGGCTTCTTGTACATTCTGCTGTACTGCTGTAGAGCTCCTTCAGTTTCTTGCCTTGAATTGACTGTTTTCAACATTGCAAGTCACAGCTGTAGGTACAAACGCCTTAAAAAATTAAGATTTCTTTCAATAATGCATTCTTTGATTAAGTGGCAACCACGACAGGCATGCCTCTGAAAAAAACAAGTGTCAATTTCAATTGAGAATGCGGATTTTGAAAGTATTTGCCAGTTGGAAAAACTGTTTCTTAACCAAGGAGGAAAAAGAGAAATGCTCCTCAACATGTGACTTAACCAAAATTACTTGAAAAAGAACCTTTTTTCATTACATGACAGGAATATTTATTATTTACTTCTTACATGCTTAAATAAATTAATTTTCCAAGCAAACAACAAAACCCAGAAACAGATTAACAATTAAGGCATAGCAGGCTAACTGTTAATGATATTCTACATACTGTGTTTTGGGAACTGGAAAAGAGTAAGTGTTCAGAACATTATTGCAGCCTGATTATAACAAATGCACTTTTTTTTTTGTTTGGTGGGTCCTTTTCAGTTTGGTTTGTGGACGAGGGAGTTAATGGAAGAGAATGAATAAATACTGTGAAACATTACAGTGAATGAAAAATTTGGGATAGTGTTCACTCACAGGAGTTTGAGAAACAGCCCCTGATGTGCCAGAGATTTTTAAACAAATGAAAAAAGCTAAAACAAGTTCCTCTGCAGTACAATGGATGAGAAAAATAGTCAGGGAAAAGGAACCTGGCAGTTAATAAATCATCACAAATGTGGAAACAAAAGTATTACAGAAGCTGTTAGGTAAGCACAGTATTTCTTACAGCTTTTAACCAAATCTCTTGTAATTGTTAGAATTTGTGACACTATTAGTATAATTTCCTTAGAGCTCTCTAAGTTTACCCTGACTTTCCTAAATTATCAAGATCCACTTTATGAATGTCGGGGGTTTTGCCTCCTGCTCCTCTTTGTGTTGTTTCCAATCTCAGTACTTTACTACTTAAGGTCCAGCCTCTCAATTTTTCAGCTTCAGCGTATTCATAGCCAGCCTATAAATATTGCTTTGATGCCAGAACTACCCTTTCAGCTTATTTTTCCTGCCCTGTTTGTACCTTTGTGCACACTGCCTGCTGAAATGTGGACATGTGCAGGCAGGCGATACCAGTGCTGCCTGCCTGGCCGTGCTGATTAGTGCCCAGCTGCTGCTCAGTGCTGCCCAGCTGGCTCTATGTGCAGGGCCCGTACAGGCCCCCCACAGCTTCGTTAATTTAGAGTTAGTATTGTGAGTGTAGGCACTCAAAAGTGAAACAATTTTAGCAAAGTAATGATTAACAGAAAAAAGTTTCATAGTAATTAATGAATTGTCTCCATTGTTACTGGCCTAGACATTTGCCATGGTAAACTCCTGTTTTACATTCTCCCTCTTTCCATCGTTGATAGAGATGACTGCACAACCCCACCTGTCAATGAGTTTAATTCTTTCTATTTCATCCTCATTATAAACTGAGCACTTAACAGCCAGGGATCTGGAACCCCTGCCCTGTTGGTGATGAGGTCCCTGCTGCCGGGTGGCCTGCCCAGGCAAGCTATGGGCTGGCCATGGAGCTGGTCCTGGCCGCAGGCTGTGCCCCTGCTCTGCTCAGCCCTGGCGCTGGGCTCACCACGCGCGTGGCGTCCACGTGCAAGGTGAGGGGGTTGGTGGGGGCAGACTGTCCCCCACTGCCCTCCTGGGACGAGGACGTGATGGGGAGTGGGAGTCCCACACCCAGGACCTGAGAAGCCCAAGCTGTCACCCAGGGGGTCAGCACCATAAAATGGCATCTGAGACTTCAGCACCCAGAGGAGACGCCCAGGGAGGGCCGCAGCACCCCAAGCCAGTACCCAGAGGCTCAGAGCCCAGAGAAGCCACCCAGAGGCTCAATGCTCTGAAATGGCCCTCAGGGGCTCAGAGCCCTGAGTTGGCACCCGGGGGCTCACTGGCCAAGCTGCCACCTCCATGCTCATCACCCCAACCCACACAAATTCAGAGACATTAGATCAAAAGGTATCCAGTAAATACTTTCTGACACAGGGAAAAAAGCAGTTTATTAAAAAAAAAGTGTTAATTCTTTTCCCTTTTAGTATCTTTCACCCTATGCTTTTATTACAGAGATGTCACCCATGCTGACAGCGGGGCTTTGCATCACGGGAGCTGTCTCTGATGCTGGGGGAGCTCCAAGATGCCCCACACCTCGAGCACTCTGATGTCACCAGAGAGTCTCAGTCACCCCACGACATCACTCGTGGTAGTACCCAGCA
>NW_010163634.1:9397-9896 GCF_000695765.1 Mesitornis unicolor
AATGCACACGAGACGTTGTGAGCTGCCAGCAGCCGAGGGGCCACCGAGTCCCGTCAGTGGCACCTGAGCCTTCCTGTTCCGCCAGCAGCACCCGTCAAGTCCTGTCAGCAGCAGAGGAGACCTCAAGTCCCGACAGAAGCTGACAGGACACCGAGTCCCAGCAGCACCATGGAGGTGATCAGGTGTGAACCGGCGGTGTGGGGAGCTGCCAGGCTGGGGGACCCCTGCCCCATCTGCTTGGGTGCCCTCCAAGACCCTGCTAGTGTGTCCCCATCTGGGCACACCTTCTGCCATGCCTGCATCCAGCACTGGGCTGCCGTCATCCTCTGCCGGCAGCCCATCAGGGCCATCCGCCACCTGCAGCCTGAGGATGGCCATGCTGGGATGTCACCATCACCGCCACCACCTCCATCCCTACATGCAGCCGGTGCAGGGGCGGCAGCAGCAGCAGCGGGACCCCGCACGTCCCCAGCGCCGCAGCTGCTCGCCTGAGCGTGGG
>NW_010163634.1:10560-11343 GCF_000695765.1 Mesitornis unicolor
CCAGAGTGGGTGTGGAGGGTTGGGGCAGAAGAGCCGGGCTCCGGGGACCACGCGCGCTGCCTGCCACGGCGCTGCTCCTGAGCGAAGATGAAGCTGTTTCTGTCAGTTATTGCAGTCTGACAGAGGGTTCATCAACTGGAACCGCACTGATGTTGGGTATTGTCTACAGACTGTTTCTATCCCTGCTGACATTAAAAAGTATTTCATAGAAATCACAGAATGGTTTGGGAATGGCCCCCTAAAAGGGCCTGGATGTTACTGGTGTGGTAGCAGCCTGGTAACTGGACAGGCTAAGGCTGGGAAAACAAGACACAAGTTGGAACTTCTCAGAGATACCAGGAGCACAGCCAGAAACACAAAACTGTACTTTATGAGAAAGCACCGCCCCTGCGCGGCGGTAAAACACCCACGAGGATACTCAGAGCCCAGCTCTGGCTGTTTGGCCCTCAAGGGGCTGGGGGGCTCCCCAAAGGTGCTGGGGCTGCATGGGGAGGGGCTTCACCCCAGCAGTGCCAAACAGGGTGGGTGCCTGCACTAATGCCTCCTTTTCTATCACCAGGATGAGGGGGTGCCGCTTGCAGGGAGCAGTGTCACACCGTGGGCTACTGTGAACACACCCAGAGTTGGGTGGGACATGATGCATTAGAAATAGCAATAGTCCTTTGTCCAGCCCGGTCTCCCCTTTAGCAATGGGGAAGTGAGAGGCACTTGGGGTGGGGGAGAGCTGCTGCATCCTCCCCCCTCCTTGGGCTTTATCCTGGGCTTTGCCCCTGGCTCAGCAGC
>NW_010163634.1:11530-14193 GCF_000695765.1 Mesitornis unicolor
AAGCCCGTGTCCAACTGCTACAGAGGGAGGAATCTGGGTGTTGGAACTGGGGAGACAGGGGGGTGTGACCTCTCATTACTCTGAGTTTAAGGACTCCGCTGCAGGACTGGGGACTGGAGCAGAGTTTCATCAACCCGATCACCAGTTTCTCTCCTTACCCCTCCACAGCGCCACCATCCCAGAACTGCAGCACAAAAGGTTCAGATGCGAATCCAGTCCCTTCCAGAACACGACAGAGCTCTCCTGGCTCTCTTCCAGCGCAGCAGGCTTTCCTGACGTTTCCCAATAAAGGGCTTCCCAGTACCTCGGAGGGATTCAACACGGGTCACATACACTGTCCGGCAGGTCGGCCACCACACTAGCAATGCGCTCCTGGTCTAGAGGGAGGTGGGCCAAGGGGACACACTGACAGCAAGGGGTCTTGCCCTCGGGGCCAGGCTCTGAACATCACCAGCCCTCACCCCAGGGTGTCCCCATGAAACACCCCCCACCCGTCCCACCCAGGGCTCCCACCTCCCTCTGCCAAGAGCGGGCGCAGCTTCTCCAGCTCTGCCTTGTCCCACCTTTCAGCTGGGCCATCTGCTCCTCTCCTTCAGGGCAGCGCAGAGGTGGCCCAGCTGCCCAATGTCCCCACCTGCTGGTGGGGACCTTCCACCACCTCTGCGCCTGTCCTGGTGCCATGAATGGACTTTCAGATTATTGTCCACGTTTTCAGCTTTGCTCTGAAGTACCAGGTGTTTTCTTTCTTTGCTAGAGCCTCTTAGCACTGCCAGGCAATGGCCACACTGCCCTTGGTCCTCTCTACGACTCGTTTGTATAACAAAGATCAAAATAGCTGTTTGCCAACACAAACTCTTTGGAACAACATCTTCATGTAAAGATGATGTATTGCTATCTTTCAACAATAGAAATTAATTTGAAGTACGAGAAACATTCATTGCACATTTCAAAAAGAATCTGGTAAGAGTCAGACAATCCAGCAGTGGATTCTGTCGCTAACAGCAAACCCTTGCTGCAATCAGGGGAATTTTTCTCTGGAGGCAAATTTTGAAGCTTTTTCTAAATTTTATCATAAGTAGTAGTTGTTGTTTTTATTATTATTATCATAATCATCATCATTATTCTAATCACCATTATTGTCTAGTTCCTGATGGTTTTGGTTACTAGGAAATGATAACTATAGTACTCCAGTCAAGACAAAAATGTTCAAACTTGTTATTTTTAAATTGTTTATATGTCTTGCAAGGTAATGAGATCAATGAAAGTTAGATCCATGATCATCTCCTAAAAGGTTGTTCTTAAAGCCAAGTTTGCAGTAGGCAGTTGAAATAATCAATTAAGAACTGACAAATTCAACGATTATCTTTCAAAGAAATAAACATGAACTAAATTACTTACCTCTGAAACCTGGACACAATGAACAGTTTTGCTACTGGTCTAGATTTCCAAGAACTTCAGCAGCCTGCTTGCTGTTCATATGTCGCACAGACTTAGTAAAGGAAATTATCACAGACCGCACTTTGACTTCATGCTTGAGGTGACAGGACACTGAGTGCCAGCACAGATTCCTAACAGCTGGGAGAAAAATGTGCAACGGCTTGAAGTGAAACTATATGGGTGTGTGAAACTACAGGGTAGGTTCATCCTAAAGTAATAAAAACAGCAACAGAAGCAATGACAAATTGCCAGGATTGCCACGTGGGGATCTGCTAAATGTCAACATGAATGTAACGCCCACCGCCGCCAAGTGCTGTCTCATTGCCTGGTGGATTACAGGTCCTTGAACGTGCCTGCCTGATTGAAAACATGCTGAAATAGCATCACATGATATTTGAGACAGAAATATTTAACATATATTTCTAATACAAAAGAAACATAAAAGCAAAACTGAACTGCACTCTGATATTATAAACAGAAAATGATAGGTAAATCACTCCAATCTAAAGCCATTAGCCCCTAGCCCCCTAGCTGAACCAAATGAAGAAAGTAGCTCAACTAAGCTCATTGCCACAGCCACTACTTGATGCAGGAGGTCTGTGTACTGGAATAAGTAACCTTCAGATAAGCACTTTTAGATTAGGCAACCCTTTTTATTTTCTTTCTGGTGGACATTACTTATATGAAAAAACGTTATTTTTTAAACACTTTCAGTTCCTGTTATTTGAAATTAAAGAGAATAGTTTTCATTAGCATGCAACAAATGAAGCCATTTTTTCTCTGGACTCTTTTCCTCCTTAAACATTCTCTGATGTTGGAATTATTTCTACAAATCGCTTTGTTAGGTTAGCACTGATATTTTTGCCAACAACTTAGCTGTGCCTCTGTCACGGAATTGCACCAAAATGGCTACACGCACACAAATAATGAACTCAAACAAGCTTTTAATCTGCAACTGAAATGAAGCAGACCAAACTTCATTCACCAAAACAACATCCCACTGACATTTAACAAATATATGTTCGATATGCTGGTTGGGAATATTACCAGACACAGCTGAGTTAAGAATTCTTAAGTTTTTGGCCAAACGATCCAAAATGTGCACTCACTCACTCACCAGAAAGGGAGGGCTCTCAGTCTCGAGAAGTTTCCTTAAGTGGCGTCCCAACTCAAGGGGAGAGTCCCCAACTGCAGACCCGCTGCTCCGAGGACGACCGACTCCAAGT
>NW_010163634.1:14362-14636 GCF_000695765.1 Mesitornis unicolor
CTTTTGTTAGGTCTTTCTCAGGTCTTTAGTAGGGTGGGTGCATCTGCCACACCCCACCAGGCAGGGGTGCGGGGTTTGGGGGGTGCGGGCAGGAGTGCGGGGTCCCGGGGTGAAAGGTCCCAGGGGGATGCAGGCAGGGGTGGGGGCAGGGGTCTCAGAGCCCCCCCGGGCAGGGGTGCAGGGTCCCAGGGGGAGGGGTCTCAGAGGAAAAAAGGTCTGGGGTCACAGGGTGCGGGGTCCTGGGAGGATGCGGGGCCTGGGGGTGTGGGCAGGG
>NW_010163635.1:0-4411 GCF_000695765.1 Mesitornis unicolor
CCTCGCCTCACCTCGGATGCCCTCCGCCGCCGCGCTCTCCCACCGCCTCCATCTTACCCCTGTCCACCCCTTTCCCTCCGCGCTAACATGTCCGCCTCCTCTCGCCCTGCCTGCCCGCCGTCCTCGGGGCCGCCCGGTTCTCTGCCAAAAAACACCGCCTTTCCCTGTGGAGAACCGGGCGGCCCCGGGGACGGCGGGCGGGGGCGGTGCTGCCCTGTTTCCCCCTGCCCACTCCCAGCTCTCAGCATCTCCCTTTTTCCCCTGCTTCCTAAAACCAGAAAGCTCCTGGGCCTCTATGGGTTTGTGGCTTCATTTGCTGGGTGCTGTGGATTTATTTTTTGAAAAGGCAGCGTTTCTCTGCAGAGGCACCTGGAACAGATTTGAAGTTTTTTTCTGAAGGGCCTTCAGGCTGAGATGATGCCACGTTAACCTATCACCAGAACTGAGACTGAGTCACATTAACCCCTTTACCAAAATTGAGATGTCACATTAATCCATCCCCAAAACGGAGACCATACTGAGGGGTAAGAAGTCACCTTCCCACTGCAGTAAAACAACAGTGATCATCTGCTGCAGCATCGAGACCCCTCACATTTCACCATGGCTCCTGGCCTCAGTTCCTGAAAGCGTTAATATTCTGCAAAGCCTGCCACACTAATACAGCAGGCTATTCACAAACTTAATCGTTCAAGATTTTCTGTGTGACAGCCCTTCCTGACAAGTAGGTTTTAGGGAGGGCGAGAGACAGGGAAACAACTTGGGGAAGCGCTTGTGTAGTATATCCTGAAGATCGAAGTTGTTTTTCAAATGTTTTCCTATACAGTATATGGTTTTTGGTTATGTGCAAAAGTTTATCTCCTTTCCCTCCCCTTTGCTGTTGTTTTTAATCAGAAACAAAAGAAGTGTTGAGGGTGAGTGAGTGGGTGTTGAAGCTTTACGTTAGACTTTCCTAGTGATCTAGCTGCAACTGAAGACATCTGCATTTTTCTCCCTGGTCAATTCTCCTCAGGAAGTGAGAATCCTTTGCAATCACCCACCACTGCATTGCTGCTGCTGCAAGTCCTCCAGCAGTGGGAGTCCTGAAGCATCAGCACAGGCTGGTTTAGGAGCTTTCTCAACTATAGGACTGGGAAGCCATGCTGGATGCTGTAACTGTTCGAGTGCTGGCAACAAAATTTACAATAATCATGTAAATTCCACTCCTGGTGACACTACACAGTTCAGTTGTGAGAAATTTCCTTATGAAGTTTAATTCTTCAGTAGAAATTCTTTCCAGACAAATAAGTATCTGGAAAGCAGCTTTATAGTAAAAGACTGACTCTATGTGGCCTTGCTTGTGTAGTGGTTTGGAACAGATGATCTCCAGAGGTCCCTTCCAAACTCAATCATTCTGTGGTTCTGTGATCTCATAGCTGGATAGATTGGTCAGTGCAGGTTCAGAGTAAATTCCTGGCAATACGTGAAAGAAATAGCAAAGGGTTTAAACATATTAAATTCCTTTCATAATTTTGGATACTGCTAAGTAATAGTCTCATATTGATTTCCCTATGTTTACTGGTATCAGTGAAGGAGTCTTGTGAGTTCAATAGCTCATGCCCCTAACACTGTTTCAGCCTTTAGAATTTACTTACTACACAGTGTACGTGTACGTGTAGTACAATATGATTTGTACTGTGCTTGAATATGCCTGCGCTTGTGCATACGCACATTGTCATAAATCATCTCTAAAGACGAAAGAGAGAGTAGAAAGGCTTCTATGGCCTTAAGCCCACCCTCTTAGTAGCTTTATTTTGCTCAAAGAAAAATTAAATAAAGTTTTGTCTTGGAAAGATGTACCTGATACTACCTGATAGTAGATTGTTTTCCAGTCTGGTTGCCCCAGACTAAGCTTTGTTTAATGATAATAAGTTCAGAACATTGTCTTACTCATTCAGCTTATCTTAACTGTTACATTTACCCCAGAATGTGAAAAATGCCATCATAAGCCTAAACTGAAGAAAATATTGGATTGTTTGTTTATACTTAAAAAATGCTTTTCTGCATAACAATCAACCACTGACTTTCCTGTGCTGCTTTTTTAACTTTAGCTTTTACTAATTTCAGGTAAAATCTCTTCTAGTCAGTCTTGCAATGAAATCAGCTTAAAGTTAAGTCTGTGGCAAATCAGCTTTAGCTAACTTCATTTTGGTTGTTTTGTGAGAATGCCAGTGGAGGATTTAGATACCTAGGGCAGCATATGGGCACATAAACTACAAAAATTCGAAATCACAAAGACCTGCTTCACAGCTGACTCCTCATGCTAAAAGAGCTTAAACTCCTAACTTCTCTTAAATTTCCCTGGTATTCAGCTCCTGAGTGCACCCTCAGACAATCAGGTCTTTGTATAAATAAGCACCCAGTTTGTAAATTTGCCCGTATTTCAGGCCCTGCTACAAATGTCAAGGCAGCTGTAGCAAGCCCTTCACAGCCCATTGTGCTGTCTGTAGCAGTGGCCTAGAGAAGCGTTTAAGAAACTACTTCAAACAAGCTTCAAAGCAGCTCAGAGGCTTTGTTATATCTTTATGTTTGATTACAAAATGGCAAGGAGCCCTAAGAGTGGAGCCTGGGATTCAGATCTCACCTTGTTCCACCCAGTTATCCTAAGGAAGAGGTTCATTCTCTCATTTAAAATGAAATGGTTTTGAGAAGAAGGGTGGATACCATCTTCTCCAGAACAACCCAACAGCTTGCTTGGTTTCAAGGTGAGGGGTGTGGGTGTGAATCCCCTTGGAAAATAGGAAACCTCAGCTCTCTCCTGGGGACAGCTGCAGCCTCAGAACACACCAGGGCTGACGTCCAGGCTGGAGACCACAAGCTGGGGGAAGCTTTTCTCTGTCATTACTGAATAAAACTCCTAATTTCTAGAGAGGAGCGTGGCTAAAGGTAGTAGTTCATCCTTAGTATTTTTTCCTTGATTACTCAAAACGTCCCACTACTCAGTGCACTCATTTTCTGAAAGCCTTTTCAAAGCTGCCGCTGCAGGGCAGATAAAAGCAAGCTCTTCCCTTGCTTCCAAGATAGTTGATTGCAAGTCAGGTCCAGTGTGGGCAGTTAACATAGTGCTAAATTAAAGCCGACCAGTCTTGCTGGGGTACAGAAGATATTGGGTTGTGCTCACTGTGCTGACTTGGCTGCATAACTTCTAGTTTGGAGTGCAGGCGGTGCTTGAGCAAGGCTGTGTAGCACAGCCCGAGTTATCCAGCTCTTCTCTCCTACTGAGAGTGGAACCTCAATTTAACTATGTGTCCAAGGACTTGAACAACCAGATGATCGAAAAAGTGTTTGATTTCTGAAGTGAGAAACTGGGAAAGGACATTACTCTTTTATGAATGCGTGTTCCTTCTTTTTAATGCAGCTATTAATATACCTGTGCAGCTATTTATAGTTATTTCATTTGTTTGAAACCTAGTAAGAACAGTAATTAGTACTGATAGCATCAAGGCGAGCATTACTTTTTGTGTTACAAATATCAACACTGAATAAGACAAACGACAGACCTTACTGAGGGTTCAGAGGTCAATGAGAAAGTCAGTGTTGGAGTTAAACATTAGCAACATGCAGATTGGAGCTTCAGGTAACTTTTGTTACACAAAGGAGTGGCCAAGCCCGGGCTGGGTATGTCCAGCTGGCCTAAACAAATTTGTCTACTTCTTCAAGGTACAAAGAGAACAAATCTTAGAAACACTGTATCCGGCAAAACTCCAATATCCTGGTGGCCTTAGACTGTCCAAATAATGGTGCTAAAGTTTGAAACCAAATAGTTCAATTTTGTGTAACAGCTGCAGGGGTTTAGTTTTCAACAGAAGCAACTTAACGAGACAGCTGTAAGTGAACTTTGCAAGAGTAATCAGACAGTACTTATAGCACCACAGCTAGCTTTGTCTCCTAAACCAACTTCATCTGTGAGTAAGATATTATTTTCTCACTAATATCATTTAAGAACCAGCTATTGTGACTGCAAATGCAAAACTAGTGTGAAATATTCTTTCTTATTTTCTAAAGGAGTTGAGTAGAGAGACAGAACAAGTCTATCATTTAGGCTTTCTTAATTTTGTCTACTGCCATGGACCTCGGTTCACCTGACTTGGTAGAATCTGGAAAACGCTCATTTTTGTGTTCCATCTTTATATTGTCTGAGAACCTCCCCTCACACATGTTACATGAATCAAAAGTCCAGTTACAGTCAGCATGCTCCTGGACAAGTCACATCAGCCAGCAGTGGTAGCACAAATCAAAAATATAAAATGTTTTCTAGTGACCTGTAATGGAAACATATATTTTGCCTGTCTAGTTTGGATTTCAGGGTTCTAAAGCCTCCACTGTTTGCAAGAATGGAATTATAATAAAATTAGCACTTGGCTGCTGCCAACAT
>NW_010163636.1:0-729 GCF_000695765.1 Mesitornis unicolor
CCCCATCGGGGATGCATCCCTCAGCCTCCAACCCCTCTCGGTTCCCTGCAGCCCCGGTGCCATGGCCGCGGCCGAGCTGACGGAGCTGGAGGCGGCCATTGAGAAGATCGTCACCGTCTTCGTCAGCCACGCAGGGCAGGAGGGCAGGAAGGGGGCGCTGACGGCCGGCGAGTTCAAGCAGCTGGTCCAGCTCCAGCTGCCCCATTTGATGAAGGTGAGACAGGGGACAGTGGGGTACCCCCAAACTGGGAGGATGCTCCTGGTACCCTGGGATTTGGAAGGCCCTGCTCCCCAAGTTGGGACCGGGATGCAGCCGAATTCCCTGTCCCCCCCGCAGGACGTGTCCCTGGAGGAGAAGATGCGCCCGTGAACCGTGACGAGGAGCTGAAATTTGGGGAGTACTGGCGGCTGATCGGGGAGCTGGCCAAGGCCATGCGGAGGGAGAAAGCGGGGAAGAAGAAGTGATGGAGCTGGGGACATCTCAGCTGATGTGGCACCAATAAATGAGGTTTCCTGAGCCCGGGCATCGCTGCTGTTCTTAGCGGGGGGGTCCCGGTGTGGGCGCCCACCTCCTCCCTGCCCACAGCCCAGGAACCGGCCTGAGCCCCTGGATCAGGGCTCGCTCTGCATTCGGGAACCTGAGATGGACAGGGCCATTCCCAAATTGCCCTAGCGCTGGTCTGGCTCTTGGGGTGCCACCCTGCGCCCCACAAGCGCCTTCCTGCCGGG